>NC_069499.1:213510430-213590430 GCF_027579735.1 Bombina bombina | reverse complement strand
TTTTGATAAACTTGCATTTTAGCCAATCAGGACTGGCTCCTAAGTAACTCCATGTGCATGAGCACAATGTTATCTATATGACACACATGAACTAAAGCCCTCTAGTTGGGAAAAACTGTCAAAAAGCATTTAGATAAGTGGCGGCATTCAAGAAATTAGCATATGAGCCTACCTAAGTTTAGCTTTCAACTAAGAATACCAAGAGAACAAGGCAAAATTGGTGATAAAAGCAAACTGAAAAGTTATTTAAAATTACATGCCCTATCTGAATCATGAAACTTTATTTTGGACTAGATTGTCCCTTTTAAAGGGATATGAAACCCAGATTTTTTTCTTTCATGATTGAGATAGAGCATGCAATTTTACACAACTTTCTAATTTACACCCATTATTATTTTTTCTTCATTCTCTTGGTATCTTTATTTGAAAAGCAGGAATGTAAGCTTAGGAGCCAGCCCATTTTGTGTTCAGCACCTGGGTAGTGCTTGCTAATTGGTGGCCCTGTGTTTTGAAAACTGGGTACATTGGCTAGGCATCCCTGCTATATATATATATATATATATATATATATATATATATATATATATATTTTTTTTTTTGCAAACTATGGTTACTGGCTAGCAATCTTTGCAATCACATACATCTAGGTCAAATCGGATCCCTTGAGATTGCTATATGTTGGGAGTTCTGTTGCTGTCTTTGCTGTCCGCATTGTCTCCAGAAAGGGCAGATGTCCCAGTTATTAGGGATTCTCCTAGGCCTGCTGAGGGTAGGACCAAATCCTCCCATCCAGGACACACTCCAATCATTTTGAAAAATAGCCCTCAGGTATTTTTCACAACTTTCTAATTTACTCCTATATTCAATTTGTCTTTGTTCTCTTGGTATCTTTATTTGAAGAAGCAGTAATTTAAGCTTAGGAGCCAGCCCATTTTTGGTTCAGAACCTGGGTAGCCTTACTGATTGGTGATAGGAGTAAATTAGAAATTTGCCTAAAATTGCATGCTCTTTCTGAATCATGGAAGAAAAAAATTGGGTTTCATATCCCTTTGAATTTTTACTAAGGTAAAAGGAAAAATGGACAAGATAAAAATTCAGATGAAAGCAGCCATAATTTCAGATAATGCTGAGAAAGCATTTGATTCTATAGTTTGGGAACACCTACTTTTTACTATAAATATATTTGGATTCAAGATCGATAAAATGTGGATGGTTTAAACCTTTGTACAATCCTGTTTACTCATTTATTATAAATTATAACTGAGCCCTTTAATCTATATAGAGCAACGAGGCAAGGCTCCCCCTTCCTCCTTTATTTTTTTACCTTTATATAGGTTGAGAAAATCATTAGAATACATTCCAAAACAATTAAAAAATGATTGATCTTTTAGTTCATTGTAGGATATGAAGTGAATATAAAGCGAATAGGGTTAAATCCCCAAATACATTCTTAAATAAAAAATAAAATAAAAAAATGCCCGAAGTATTAAATCTCCACTTAAAGAAATGAATGACTATCCAGAGGATTATTATAAATGAAATTATAAAGAGTTACTCTCAAAGATAAACAGATTCTCTAATAAAATTGAGTTCTATTCCCATCTCTTTATTGGGGGAAGTGAACTTAATCAAAATAATCATACTTTCACAGCTACTCTATCTACTTCAGAATATGATAGTGTAGTGACCCCTAGTGGGAATGGAGCGTAATAAGGGCTGTGATCTGGCAAGGATAGGAATGTAAAGAGAAAGATGGAGTTGCAACAATTTTGCAGCTTAAGGGGAGTGACTCACCTCAGGGTTTAAGAACTGATGTTCTGGAAGGTTCTGCCTCTTTCTCCGGTTTTCTGATAGAAGTTGGAGCTGTTTGAGTTGCTGTCATTATGGACCGTGCCAGGCGAGTATCTGTTCCCCCTAAAAGGTTCAGGGATGGGTCCCCCAGGTGGTAGTAGGGCTCCTGCAAAGGAGAAAAGAGTTAATACTGTGGAGAATCCCCCTCCCTCACAGGAGGATATGATACCATGTGGGCAAGGTTCTCAGGCCCCCTCTCTGGCTCCCCCAGGCTCTCCATCCTTGTATGATGGTGAGGAGTCGAGTGGTGGTGAGACTGAAATGGGGGAGGCAGTGAGTTTGCAGGAGGATAGGGAGTTTGAGCAGGCCTCAGGCCCTGGACCTAGTGGTGCAGGGCTTGAGGCCCCTCTGTTGTCCTCAATGGCGAGCATACAGACTTTGCCAGCAGAGGCTGCGGCAGGGGTTATGTCCCTGTTGCAGGCCTTGGTGGCGGCAGCCATGCCTGGGGGTTCTGCAGATCCCAGGCCCGTTTGTGGCCCTGGTACTCCCGACGTTTCTGCTGTTTTTCAGGTTCCAATGGCAAGCTGTCGAGTGGAGGATTCCGGAACAGCCAGGTCCCTTTCGCTGGCCCAGGCAAATAGAGAAGCAGCCGGGATGTCTGAGGCGGCACCCTCTACGTCGACTGGCGGAGCGGCCCCGTCGGGCGGAGCAGCTGGGACTTCTGGAACAGGTGAGATAACCACACTCAAACTTGGGGGTGGTGGGTCTGATACATCCTCAGATGCAGGGTCAGATAGTGATCAGTCTTTGGAGTTGGAGGGAAAGGACAAGCGTAGGATGTTCAGGCTGCTGAATAGGATAGCGTCTAGCCAGGGTACGCAGGCAGTGAGGCAGACGGGGGCGACCGGGCAGGGGGAGCAAGGAAACTCCCTAGTGCCATCAGGGGAGCAAGTTGGCATCCCTTTGGGCAGCGCTGGGCATAAGGCGGCACTGTATGAGGATACTTCTGCGTGCAAAGGTCCTTTGGGAAGGTTCGGCGCAAGGGGCGCGAGTGTTGGAAGTTTCAGGACTGGCAGTACGACAGGGGCACAGCGTGCTCCTTTCGTCACGTCTTCAAGTTCTGTGGTGGGGGTCACCCAGGTTGTGAGTGTAAATGGCGGGACCTAGGGGCAGACAGAAGGCAGGCTAAGGGAGGAGCTGGGGCGACAGAGCACCCACCCCCTCTGAGGGTGGACGTTCTTGAGCTTTGGTTGCAGCTATACCCTATACGTCCTTTCGGTTGATGGGGTGCAAACTGCAAGGGGAATATTTCGTGGACAGATGTCTGCCCATGGGATGTTCTCTGTTGTGCGCATTGTTTGAGATGTTCAGTTCCTTCTTGCACTGGGCGGTGGTCACAGTAGCTGAGGATGACGCGGTGGCGCATTATGTGGACGATTTCCTCCTGGTGGGGTCACCGGGCTCGGGGAGTTGTGCCAGACTGATGGTAGTTATGCGTCTCCTGATGGCAAAATTTGGGGTTCCACTTGCCGAGGATAAGACGCAGGGGCCATGTACGCGCCTGACGTATCTGGGCATAGAAATTGACACAGAAGCGGCGTTGTGTCGCTTGCCGAGAGATAAAGTCATTAAGCTCCTGAAAGCAGTTAGGTTGGCCGCTGCGGGGGAATGGTTGCGCATGAGAGAGCTGCAATCCTTACTGGGGATGTTGAACTTTGCCTGTAGGGTCATACCTATGGGTTGGGTATTCAACAGGCAAATGGAGGCTTGCATAGGGCCAACAAAGACTGGTAAAGTCCGGGTTTCCAGAGATATTGTGAAAGATCTGCAGGTTTGGGATAGATTCCTGAAAAGACTTCAATGGGGTCCGGTTGTGGCCTAAGCAGTGGGTCACCAGTCAAGAGCTGAAGCTCTTTACCGATGCGGGCCGGGGAATCTGGCTTTGGAGCCTTCTTTGAGGGCGAAGTGTGGTGCGCGGCGCCTTGGCCATTGAAGTGGCACGAGAAGGGTTTTAAACACAATTTTACGTTGCTTGAGTTGTTTCCTATCATGGTGGCGGTGGAATTATGGGCCGATCGCTTTAAGGATAGGGTAGTTACGTTTTGGACTGACAACCTGAGTGTGGTGCATGCCGTCAATAACCTGTCGGCGGCATCCCCAATGGTAGTGCGGTATCTGCGAGTTTTGGTATTGGTATTTGGTATTGCTTTGCCTATGCAGCAATATCCAGTTCTCGGCACGGCACGTGCCGGGAGTGGATAATGTGGTGGCTGATGCTTTGTCGCGCTTCCAGTGGGATCAGTTTAGGAAGCTAGTGCCAGAAGCGGCAGCAGTTGGGCTGATTTGTCCCCCTTCTCTCTGGCAGATGGCAGATCTGGGGGAACCATTTTGTCATTAGTGGGGGCAGCACTAGCCCCGGCAACTTGGGTGGCTTACGTGTCATGGAGAGCTTGGGATGAATTCTGCGGGAACCGGTGAGTTTCTGTACGGGAAGGGTCCCAGGTAATGTTGCTGGAATGGCTAGCAGTGCTCAAAAGCAGGGGTTTGCGCAAGGCGGCTGTGCAGGCGCGTTTTGCGGCTCTCACTTTATTTTTATAAGCTTGCAGGAAGTCCTGACCTGGCAGGGTCGTTTCTGTTGAAACAGATAGCGAGGGGTTGGGGTCGCACAGAGATTAAAGTTCCAGACCTGCGGGAACCTATAACTGGCGAGAGGCTTGAGCGGATGTTGGCTGGTCTGATGGCGGTGTGTTCATCCCCTTATGAGGTTGTGCTGTTTCAGGAGGCATTTGCGGGAGCATTGCGCGTGAGCGAACTGGTAGCACCGGCAGCTAGGGTTTCAGGTAAAGGCTTTCTGCTTCGGCAAGTTAAGGTGTACGAGTTGGCAGTCCTGCTGTTCGTTCCCTGGTCTAAAACGGATCAGGAGGGTAAGGGTGCTTGGATGACGTTGGCTGGGAAAGTTGGTAGTGTAGCCTGTCCAGTAAGGGTGTTGTCCGAGTTCTTAAGTGTGCACCCTGCGGGCGGCACACAGTTTTTGGTGCATGAAGACGGGTCATCACTGTCGGTCTACCAGTTTAAAAAGGTATTGAAGGCAGTGGCATGCAGTGTAGGCATAGAGCCAAATAGTATAGGACGCATTCCTTTAGGATTGGCGCAGCTACGTCCACAGCTACAGAGGGGCAGTCGGCAGCTGACATTAAAAGGCTAGGTCGGTGGCGCTCCAATAGATATAGGCTGTACGTTAGGCCATTACAGCAGTAGTTGCTAAGGCGGGGCCGTTTCGGGATAGCAGGTTAGTGTTTGTTGTGGGGCTCCTGCTGCGGCGTAAGTTTAGTAAGTTTATTGTTTGTTTCAGGTTCTACAGCTGCTGTTCGTGTTTGGATCGTGGGACATTCTTATGTCCATTGGCGGGCCATTCGGGCTGCCCGCTTCAGTTTGGGGGGGCAAACAACTGGGGTTTTCCACTGCAGGGCGTCTCTTAGGTTGTTAGGCAAGAGAGGCATGCGCTGGCGCGAGCTGATCGGAACAGCCAATAGAATGCGAGCTCAATCTGATTGGCTGATTGGATCAGCCAATCGGATTGAACTTGAATCTGATTGGTGATTCCATCAGCCAAATCAGAATTTTCCTACCTTAATTCCGATTGGCCTTATAGAATCCTATCAGCCAATCGGAATTCGAGGGACGCCCCATCTTGGATAATGTCCCTTAAAGGAACCTTCATTCGTCGTCTAGTCGTCGGAAGAAGAGGATGGATCCGCGCCGGAGGTCTTCAAGATGGAGCCGTTCGTCATCGTATGGAAGAACATAGAAGATGCGGCTTGGGATGAAGATGTTTGCCGGTCCGGATCGACTCTTCTGCCCGGATAGGATGGAGACTTCTGCCCGAAGATGGAATTCTTTAGCCGCCGTTTGGATCAAGACTTCAGCCGGAGGATGGACGTCACTCTTCAGCCCCCGCTTGGGCTTGGATGAACACTTCGGAGGCTTTTTTGGACCCAATCGGGACCCGGTGTGGTGAAGGACAAGGTAGGGAGATCTTCAGGGGCTTAGTGTTAGGTTTATTTAAGGGGGGTTTGGGTTAGATTAGGGGTATGTGGGTGGTGGGTTGTAATGTTGGGGGGGTATTATATGTTTTTTTTTTACAGGCAAAAGAGCTGAATTCTTTGGGGCATGCCCCGCAAAAGACCCTTTTAAGGGCTGGTAAGTTAAAAGAGCTTTTCTGATTTAATTTTAGAATAGGGTAGGGCATTTTTTTTTATTTTGGGGGGCTTTGTTATTTTATTAGGGGGCTTAGAGTAGGTGTAATTAGTTTAAAATTGTTGTAATATTTTTCTAATGTTTGTAAATATTTTTTTATTTTTTGTAACTTAGTTCTTTTTTATTTTTTGTACTTTAGTTAGTTTATTTAATTGTATTATTGGTAGGTAATGTAATTTACTTAATTTATTGATAGTGTAGTGTTAGGTTTAATTGTAGATAATTGTAGGTATTTTATTTCATTAATTTATTGATAGTGTAGTGTTAGGTTTATTTGTAAACTTAGGTTAGGATTTATTTTACAGGTTAATTTTGTAATTATTTTAACTAGGTAGCCATTAAATAGTTTCTTAACTATTTAATAGCTATTGTACCTGGTTAAAATAATTACAAAGTTGCCTGTAAAATAATATTATCCTAAAATAGCTACAATATAATTATAATTTATATTGTATCTATATTAGAGTTTATTTTACAGGTAAGTATTTAGCTTTTAATAGGAATATATTTATTTAATAAGAGTTAATTTATTTCGTTAGAATAAAATTATATTTAACTTAGGGGGGTGTTAGGGTTAGACTTAGCTTTAGGGGTTAATACATTTATTAGAGTAGCGGCGAGGTCCGGTCGGCAGATTAGGGGTTAATAATTGAAGTTAGGTGTCGGTGATGTTAGGGAGGGCAGATTAGGGGTTAATACTATTTCTTATAGGGTTATTGAGGCGGGAGTGAGGCGGATTAGGGGTTAATAACTTTATTATAGTAGTGGTGAGGTCCGGTCGGCAGATTAGGGGTTAATAATTGTAGGTAGCTGGCGGCGACGTTGGAGACGGCAGATTAGGGGTTAATAAATATAATATAGGGGTCGGCGGTGTTAGGGGCAGCAGATTAGGGGTACATAACTATAATGTAGGTTGCGGCAGTGTACGGAGCGGCAGATTAGGGGTTAAAAATAATATGCAGGGGTCAGCGATAGCGGGGGCGGCAGATTAGGGGTTAATAAGTGTAAGGCTAGGGGTGTTTAGACTCGGGGTACATGTTAGGGTGTTAGGTGCAGACTTAGGAACTGTTTTCCCATAGGAAACAATGGGGCTGCGTTAGGAGCTGAACGCTGCTTTTTTGCCAGGTGTTAGGTTTTTTTCAGCTCAAACTGTCCCCATTGTTTCCTATGGGGGAATCGTGCACGAGCACGTTTTTGAAGCAGCTGGTCGTGTCCCGTAAGCACGCTGGTATTGAGAGTTGCAGGTGGCGGGTAAATTATGCTCTACGCTCCCTTTTTTGGAGCCTAACGCAGCCCTTCTGTGAACTCTAAATACCAGCGGTTATTTAAAAGGTGCGGCCAAAAAAAAGCATGCGTAGTAACGACCCCTTCTAACGCAAAACTCCAAATTTGGCCTAAGTTAGCAGGAAAATCAGGGATTTTTGCACTAGATTGAGAATCTGGGTATTTTGAAAAAAAGATGTGATTAATAGATGTAAACAGAGATTTCACTCAATTTCTGTATTATACAAAGTAATAATAGTTTCAAATAGGCATTGACGAGATACATTTAGTTACACAAAATGTGGAATCTACACTAATTACTAGGAAGGGTTATTAGATATTGTTAGAGTTGATAAGTCTACTCGATCTTCCTCATATCGAAAGTTCCATTTGTGTATTCTGCATCAAGCATGTTTATCTTCCTTTCTAATGGGGAACATTGGGGGAAACAAGAAGATAGTTCCTGCTGGAAGTTAATATTCCCACAAGCAAATCTGACTGCCTCTGTTTTTTTCTGTTGAACATTGGTTAAATGTAGTTTTATTGTAGGGGTTAGATTAGATAAGCGCCCAAGTTGTTATCCCTTATGCTCCTCACAGGTAATCTTCCCTATGATTACCAATTCACAGAAACAAACAACATTAAATTTATATAGTTTAAGAGCGCTTGAAAAGCTTAAAGGATGATATGGAGATTGATATTTTTAATAAGTGTCATTTATTTACAAAAATAGCTTAAAAACATGTAGTTAATCAAAAATTCATTAAAACAGTACAAAAGCAGATTAGTATTTCTGTAGAAAACAACAGAATCTATAGCAAGAAAATATTGTAGGATTAAAAACATACAAAGTTGCAAAGTTCCAGTTTAAAAGTTCATATATGCTATGTAATCCGATACTCTTTCGTTCTTTTGTTCTCAGAGAAATATGTTGAAATGTTATTTTGTAAACTTATAACACTTAAGTCTTTTTTTGCAAGTAGTAATAAGTGTTATTAGAGGGCTTTACCGGGTCTTCTGACACTGCTGTGAGTCTGGCGATTTATCAATTTATCTTACGGAAGATTTTTAATGCCTCTTTTCAGCTTTCCAATCTTGTACGATACAAGATTCTCCTGGAAACTTGATTCTTTAGAGCCTGTTTTTGTCTGTATGGCCCCCGGTGGTTCAATACCCTCTGTTCTGATTATCTTTGGCTGTCAGTTCCGGCAGCAAGCTTTAGGATCGGTCATGAACTTGCGCTACACGCTCGGGCGTGATAACAGCTCCCTCAACATTCGATGTACAAACGGCCGTTTGTTTTGACTTACTTTTCTTCCCCCGTACTCAATTAGTATTTGAGATCTTGCAGGGGAACTTTGCAACTTGGTAGCATTATTGAAAAAAATGAACTTTTAAAAATCAAGCTTTTTATATGAAACATTTTATTTGACAATTTATCACGAAAGTATCATTTTAAGACACCAGATTCTAAAAGGTTGTTTGTAATAAGGTGGATTAAGGTAGGTATATATAAAAACACTTGATTACTACTATATAATTAAATGATATGTTATAAAGTATAAGATACTATGATAGGCTAGGTAATAACCATCAACTTTAACAAAGTATTTTTTTTAACATAAAGGGAGACGTCCCATATTTGAATATATTGTTTCCATAGTTTTTATCCTACAATATTTTCTTGCTATAGATTCTGTTGTTTTCTACAGAAATACTAATCTGCTTTTGTACTGTTTTAATGAATTTTTGATTAACTACCTGTTTTTTAAGCTATTTTGTAAATAAATTACACTTATTAAAATATCAATCTCCCATATCATCCTTTAAGCTTTTCAAGCGCTCCTAAACTATATAAAATTTAATGTTGTTTGTTAAATGTAGTTTTAGACATTAAAGAGAATCATAGTCTTAAGAAATTGTTTTTAATTTGATGGTTAGAGATCTTTTTTAATTTAGTAATTTTAGATACGTGATACTTTATTATTGAGGATATGGAAATTCCCCCAAAATACAGATAATTTCACATCTACAAAAAAGTTAATTAAAATAGTGATAATGGAACAGTATGCTTTGGAGATATATAAAGAAAATTTATTAAAGAGATTTTTCTCTTAAGTTTGAAAGACGTTTAGCAAATTTAGGCCCTAGATTTGGAGTTTGGCCGTTAGCTGTGGAAACCCAGCAGTTAGAGGCTCCTAACTGTTCCAATCAGCCAATAGAATGCGGAGCTCAATCTGATTGGCTGATCGGATCAGCCAATCGGATTGAACTTGATTCTGATTGGCTGACTCCATCAGCCAATCGAATATTCCCTACCTTAATTCCGATTGGCTGATAGAATACTATCAGCCAATCGGAATTTGAGGGACGCCATCTTGGATAACGTAATTTAAAGGAACGTCATTCGTCGTTACAGTCGTCGGCCAGGATGGATGTTCGCGTCGGAGGTCTTCAGGATCCTGACCACTCCGCTCCGGATGGAATGACCCATAGAAGATCCCGCTTGGATTGAAGACTTCAATCGGATGGAAGACCTCTTCTGCCCCGCTTGGATGAAGACTTTCAGCCGGATCATGGACCTCTTCAGCCCCCCGCTTGGGCTTGGATCAGGACATCGGAGGAGCTCTTCTGGACAGAATCGTTGAACCAGTGAGGTGAAGACAAGGTAGGAAGATCTTCAGGGGCTTAGTGTCTAGGTTTATTTAAGGGGGTTTGGGTTAGATTTGGGGTATGTGAGGTGGGGGGTTGTAATGTTGGGGGGCTTAGGGTATTGTATGTTTTTTTTTTTACAGGCAAAAAGAGCTGAACTTCTTGGGGCATGCCCCCGCAAAGGGCCTGTTCAGAGACTGGTAAGGTAAAACGAGCTTTGAACTTTAGTAATTTAGAATAGGGGTAGGGCATTTTTTTTTATTTTGGGGGGCTTTGTTCATTTTATTAGGGGGCTTAGAAGTAGATGTAATTAGTTTAAAATTGTTGTAATAATTTTTATTATGTTTGTAAAATTTTTTTTTATTTTTTGTACTTAGTTACTTTTTTATTTTTTTGTTACTTTTAGCTTAGTTTATTTAATTGTATTTATTTGTAGGAATTGTATTTAATTAATTATTGATAGTATAGTGTTAGGTTAATTGTAGGTAATTGTAGGTAGTTTATTTAATTAATTTATTGATCAGTGTAGTGTTAGGTTTAATTGTATCTTAGGTTAGGATTTATTTTACAGGTAATTTTGTAATTATTTTAAACTATTTTAGCTATTAAATAGTTCTTAACTATTTAATAGCTATTGTACCTGGTTAAAATAAATACAAAGTTACCTGTAAAATAAATATTAATCCTAAATAGCTATAATATAATTATAATTTTATATTGTAGCTATATTAGGATTTATTTTACAGGTAAGTATTTAGCTTTAAATAGGAATAATTTATTTAATAAGAGTTCATTTATTTCGTTAGATTTAAATTATATTTAACTTAGGGGGGTGTTAGTGTTAGGGTTAGACTTAGCTTTAGGGGTTAATACATTTATTAGAATAGCTGGTGAGCTCCAGTCGGCAGACAGATTAGGGGTTAATGTTTGAAGTTAGGTGTCGGCGATGTTAGGGAGGGGCAGATATTAGGGGTTAATACTATTTATTATAGGGTTAGTGAGGCCGGATTAGGGGTTAATAACTTTATAATAATAGCGGTGCGGTCGGTCGGCAGATTAGGGGTTAATAAGTGTAGGCAGGTGGAGGCGACGTTGTGGGGGCAGATTAGGGGTTAATAAATATAATATAGGGGTCGGCGATGTCTAGGGCAGCAGCTTAGGGTGTACATAGGGATAATGTAAGTAGCGGCGGTTTACGGAGCGGCAGATTAGGGGTTAATAATAATATGCAGGGGTCAGCGATAGCGGGGGCGGCAGAATAGGGGTTAATAAGTGTAAGGTTAGGGGTGTTTAGACTCGGGGTACATGTTAGAGTGTTAGGTGCAGACGTAGGAAGTGTTTCCACATAGCAAACAATGGGGCTGCGTTAGGAGCTGAACGCGGCTTTTTTGCAGGTGTTAGGTTTTTTTTCAGCTCAAACAGCCCCATTGTTTTCTATGGGAGAATCGTGCACGAGCACGTTTTTGAGGCTGGCCACTTGCGTAAGCAACTCTGGTATCGAGAGTTGAAGCTGCGTTAAATATGCTCTACGCTCCTTTTTTGGAGCCTAACGCAGCCTTTATGTGGACTCTCAATACCAGAGTTATTTTTATGGTGCAGCCAGAAAAAAGCCGGCGTTAGCTACGCGGGTCTTTACCGACAAAACTCAAAATCTAGGCCTTAGACTGGTGTTGTTAGAAAAACAGGTTGTACTTTGCTTTGCATAATCTTATGAGATTCATAATGCTTATGGCAAGGGAAATGGCCCAAACATATTTGAAAATGAAATAAAGGATCAGGCGAAGACTAGATAGAGAAAAGGGTTATCAGAATTAATTTGGAAGGCCCTTTTTTCTTTTACCTCAGACTGATTTGTCTGTTAGAGTTTGGGGGAGGGAAGTAGAGGTAAAAATTACTTTATTCTTGAATCTACTTAATCTATTACACAATAAGAGAATAAACAATCAATCAGTTATTTAGAGAATTACGTTTTATAGAGTGTTTATATTTAAAACTTTATTTTATATGTTCTTGTTTATAAGATTGTTAAGGAGCATACATATTTTGGCTTTTGATTATGAAGGTAAAAACTAGTAATTGTTGATTTTAGTTTATCTTGTTTCATCATGTAATTATACTTGAATACAAATATTTTTTAAAATATGTTTTTGGAAGTAACAGAAGAAGTTTTGTAAAAGGCATAGCGATCAGGAAGGCATTTATTTTATTTTTCTTTTGATTGCAGGAGGAAGGTCAGAAGAAAGGTATATCAACGTCCTTAGCATAACAGAGATATTGGGATCAAAATGAGGATATGATCTGTAAATAGAAAGTTTTAACATACATCTACAGTTTGAGGCATTTGGAAATACCATGCAATAGAACAATTAAATGCCATAATTAAGAAATTTAATGAAACCACAAACCTCACACTTACCTCATTTTTAATGATACAGGTAAAGTATTCAAAAATTGCAGATGATAGATGATTGGTGACTATAAAGAATATACCTAATATCAGGGGAATAAAACAACCAAATCAAAAGGACAATATATGACTAGCTACAAGGAGAAAATTAAACAGACTATTGCTTACAAACAACTTAATGTCTCTTTGCATATTCAACATTTTGAATGCCAGTAATTAGTCAGAAAAGCATATTTGAAAAGCATAATAAAATAATTAAATTAGATTAAACATTACTAAACAAAAATTTAAAGTGATGGTATAATTCTCCCCTTTTTAAAATCAGATCCAGACTTTTAGTAGATATTTTAGATTGAATTGTATTCAACAGTTTTAATGAAGATGCCCTATGTCTTACTTTTTAAATGTAGGTATAAAAATTCAAATTACCCTGCACTCCACTGACCACTTCAAAAGCCCAATTATTTTTTCTGTGAGCCAAAAAGTTTGAATTCTTGTCCAATCAAGCTCTCTAGCTACAACAAAAGTGCATATGGGAAAGAGGGCTGATTGGACAACAATATCCAACCATTTAGCTCACAGAAAAAATGTACTTTTGAAGTGGGGCAGCCCTAGCAATGTGGTATTTTCAATTTCTATATCTATATTAAAAAGTAAGTTAGTGCGCATCCTTCATTACATCTAATGAATTAAACTCCATCTAAAATATCACTATCAGTCCGGATCTGAATTTGAAAAGAGAAGGGTTTACCATCACTTGTTATAGATGTTATAAAATATCATATTTTAGTATTCATTGAAATCAAACCCTAACCCAAATCTATACCAACGACTCGCGGTACTGACACAAAACAAAGACACAAAACAAAGACCAGTGACATCTGCATCAGCCAGCAATGTCAGTTATCACAGGAAACCCAATGACTTAACTGACATATAAACCAAAGCTTCCTCATCTGCATATCATTTAGAATCCAGAGAAAAAACTGTACACTACAGCTTCTCTCCCCTGTCCACCTGGTGAAAATATTCTAATCAAATAAGTGCACAGGAATAAGCAGAGTTAGCAGCAATCAGCAATAGATTGATAGCCATCCAAGAACAGCAAGATACAGTTATAAAATATTCTGTTCCTCGGTTCCCACACCATGACAATAATCTAATGAGGGTAACTGTCTCTTAGATATCTATATATCTATTCATAGGTACAGCAAACAGATGAAGTTGAGTGTTGATGAACTTATTTAAAATGAATGAATTAGAATAATTTCTTTAGTCTTAATCATATTATTAGAATATATTTTATAAGTTATAAAATACATTTTAATTATTAAACTGGACAGGATTTTGCTTTAAAATAAGCTTATATTGACATTATTTATTGTATCATTAATTTCAACAATGGTCCTCACTGCAAAACCCAACGAAACTGACTGCAGGTGCCAGTATAACCACACTTACATTGAATTACTAGCTTTTTGTTCCAGCACAACAATATAATGGTCTGATGAATTATGTGAACAATATAACTTAATATTGATGATGGACTGAAGGTTAGCTTTTTTATGCAGACTTTCATTGTGTAAATTGACTTGTAGCTGAAATGACAAAATAAAAACAAATATACAGCATCTTGCTAGTCTTTGAGCAATAAGCAAAAATACATGTTTCCTTTATAAATGTAATTGTTGCTTATACTCATTGTTTTGTTACTTCCCAGAATATGCAATCTACCAGTTTGACTGCTGTCTGTACTTTGCCTCATTAATTATTTAAACAACCATTTACATTGTTAACTGTCAGTGATAATGTTAAAACATTATTGTTTTAAAGTAGAACATTGTGAATCTTTAATCACTTATTAACTATTTAAAAAAATAAACTTGATGTCAAAACTTGTATAAAAATGATGTCCTTAGCAAGTAATTGATCAACAGAAGCATGTCAATGAGATCCATAATTAAGGTATGGAACAGGAGAATACGTTGATACAAGAAAATGAAAAACCTAGATTTTATGGACAATACAAGTCACTGAATATTATATAATAAAACAGCTTAAGGACTATAAAAGTACAAATATAAATGTATCTAATATTAGAGCATTTTATCATTGCACTATTGCTTGCATATAACTGCCACATTTACCCCTACAAATAGCTAATGGGTATCAGTGAAATAGATAAAAGGATACTGTATGCAAAGCCAGTTATGTAGTAAATAACACTTTACCAACCAATATATGCTTTAATAGGGAACGTCTACTTGAAAAATGTTATTGTTTAAAAGATAGATAATCCCTTTATTACCTATTCCCCAGTTTTACATAACCAACATTGTTATAGAAAGATAAAATTTGGTGGTAGATAAGAACCAAAAAGGCCTATCAAGTCTACCCATAATATATTGGGTATATTAATAAAAAATTTACCTCCGTGATTACCTTGTATCTAAGCCTCTGCAGACTGCCCCCTTATCTCAGTGCTATGAATTTTAACCAATCAGTGCTGGCTCATGCATAACACCACTGGATTGAGCACAATGTTATCTATATGGCACACATAAATTATCAATGTCTAACTAAAAAACTGTAAACAACTGTAAATTCACTGAGATAAGAGGCAGCCTTCAAGGGCTTAGAAATCAGCCTGTGAGCCTTCTTAGACATAGCTTTCAACAAAGAATACAAAGAGTACAAAGCAAATTTTATGATAAAGTAAAATGGAAAGTTGTTTAAAATTGCATGCCCCACCTGAGTCATGAAAGTTTAATTTTGACTTTGCTGTTCCTTTAATCCATTTTCAAGCCTTTGTGTGTTATTTCATTAAGCATTTAGTTAAAGTTAGCTCCAGAACAGCAATGCACTACTAGAAGCTATCTAAACACATCTTGTAAGCCAATGACAAAAGACAAATATGTAAATCCACGAATCGGCAACCGGCTACTAGTAGTATAGGATATGTAAATATTATTTTTAGATACCAATAGTAAATACAAAAGTAAATTTGAAAATATAAGTGAATTTAAAGGTTTATTGAAATTTACAATGTTCTATCTAAATCATGTAAGCTTTATTTTAACTTTCATAAATTAAATATCATTATCCTTTAAAGGGACAGTCTACTTCAAACCCTCATAACTGCTTATTGCAGTTATAAGAAAAATAAAGATGCTACTATCTTTATTTTTTTTAAAATAATTTATAAATACACCTGATTTTGGGGGCATTTGGTGCCCGACATTTATAAAATGAACCAGAGATTGATTTCTTGTTAATTTTATAAGCGTCTACTAGCTACGGCAAGCTAATGGTAGCTGGTTATTTATCGCACGCCCCGTAATGGTGTGAATTTATATTAAAAAATGGGTGTAAAATAATAATAATAGAGTAAATTTCCATTTTAGAGATTCCGTTCTATATATTTATATATTGATATGCACTACTGCAAGTCAATACTATTTTTAACATTGAGAGAAATAAGTATGAATACATTGTACAAGTAAAACTGTTATTTTTCCCTCCCTACACTGACTTTGTTTGTTTGCATGCCCCAAACTAATATTTGTGATAGCTTAAACGGACAGTCTACACCTTAGTACATCTTATAGTCTAACCTTGGTTTAAGCTGCAAGACTTGCAAGAGCTGTCAGACCCTGCAAAGAGCTGTTAGACTTTCCCCTAACCTGTCCTCCCTTTAAACGCTCCCTAAAGACCTTTTTGTTCAGGGAAGCTTATCACCCGACTCAGTAACAAATTAATTTCACTTAACCAACAGTTGCCTTCATCTAACTCCTCACTAACATCATTACTCACACCTCCTGTTTCCCCATTCTCCTACCCATCTAGATTGTAAGTTCCCACGAGAATAGGGCCCTCAAATCCCCATGTATTTGTCTGTGAAATGTTGTCTTATATTTTATTGTTTCACCATTGTACTTATATCTTTGTACCCATGGACAGCAGAGCAGAATCTGTTGGCCCCTCTCTAAATAAAGGATAATAATAATTATAATAATAAAAATGCCTGCATCCCTTACTATATCATGCTGCAGGAACGGTAAACATTTTTTATTTTAAAGTGAATATTGATTCTGACCACATTTGAAAATGGCTGCCCAATGCCTCCACACCACTGATGACATCATGATCTGGGCCACTCTAGGCACTCTGCTGAATAGCATTGACAGTCTGTTGAATCCAACTAGTGAGCCTTTTGGGATTGGATGCCATATGCAGCTCAGATACTGATGTTATCAGTGGGCTGAGCTTGGCAGCCATTTCATAGTGGCCAGAAACAATATTCATTTAAAAAAAACTTTTTTTACAATTCCTGCTGTATAATATAGAAAAGGTGCAGGAGGCTATTTGCAGCTTAAACTAAGGTAATACTTTAAGATGATTAAGTTGTAGTCTGTCCCTTTAGTGTATGTTATGCTACTTCAATAGCGAAGAAACAAGTGATGTAATTAAACCAGTTTGACAACCAATAAGAATGCTATAGAATTAAACATATACCATTCCTAAATATATGGTGGCACAATCAGCATCCCCTACAGTATTAAATATTTTTGATTTTATTCATTAAAGGGGCACTAAAGCCAAAATATCATTTTTTTTTCTTATTCAGATAGAGCATGCAACTTAAATACATTTTCTATTTTACTTCAATTATCAAATTGTGCCCTGTCTATTTATAGCCAAACTTTCTGAGGCACAAGCTACTACTGAGCATAAGCATACTATATACACACAGTATGTGATTCTGTGATTCACTTATGGCTGTCACATGATACAGGGAGCAGGGAAAAGGAAAGCCATTTTGAAATTTGTCTAATTTGTCAGATATCTACTGCTCATTTGAAATTCACAAGTGCTATTACTACCGTGCAAACAGGGGGTGTGCATCCTCGCCCCTGCCAGCCTGGCATGGCAAGTGTGCAACCCCTGATTTACTTTTTCTTTTTTTAACATATATTATATATGAAAATTAGCTGGTTTAACTTTCTTTATTATTAAATTATATTTCATTTGGATGGATTATATAATTTTACTGAAAGTTTAAATCAAACATTTAGAGAAACAGTTGTTTACACAAAATATTATTTTTCAAATTTTATGATTAAACAATTCTAAATAAGTAATATGTTAACAATATGTTATATTTTAGTATTTGTTCCATTGACATCCTAGTTGGGTTGCAAGCTTCTTCAGCAATGTTAAAATTATTAAAAAAAACTCATTTTTGAAAATAGATAAGGGAAAAAAATAAAAATAAAGAGAAGGTAAAATGTCCTTGGGTGAAAAATATGGCTTCCAAACTATAAATTCTTCATCTTCTGAGAATGAGACTTTTTAACAGGCATGAAAGATCATTAAAAGCCAAAAATCAATAAAACATTAGCTGTAAAGGTAAAATGAAGCCATCACTTCTATAGAGGAAATGACTATAGTGAATACACTCTCTGTTACTAGAGGATAAAAGGGGACACATATCTGTAGTTCAGGAGACAAAGAAAACACAACAAATCATAAACATTACCCATACTGATTACACTTCAGTATTCTTTAGCTTGTCTCAATTTAATATGTTGTCTTTTACTTTTCTGTATTGTTAATATCTCTACTAGGCTGTGACACTTTTTTTTATTTGTCTTTTACATTATTCATACTGCTTTAGATCATGTTCTTTCTGGTGTCTTGACAGCTTATTGCCATACAAGTTTTGTATTCCTTCTAGGAGCCTTTACTTTTGTGCTGGTTTATTTTTAATTTGCTGCCTTTCCCCATGGGAGTTTGCTTTATCAATGGACTTTTGATTTGTTTTCTGCAGCTAATGTTATTTTCTTCTGTTAGGGTTTTGCTCACTTACCCATTGCCCTGCGTTGTTCCCTTCCTGCCTTTCACAAATATATTTATAGTCTTTTTTTCATTAATTCATCAGAAAGTTATCACTTAATTGCAAAAAGATCTACAAGTAAAATGTATGTTTTACAAGCATTTAAACTGTAACAATGGTTTGTTATTTTGCAGATTAAAGACCAATTGAAACCCTCTCTTTTGTGCAGTAAATCTCATCTCATCAGCCAATAGTAAAAGCTTTATTTCTATTGGCTAATTTAGATTTGAATGTGAAAATTAGCCATTAGAAATGCAAGGACACCCCTATAAAAGGGGGGAACCATGCATTCAACCTTTAGTGTGCTGCAGGGACAGCATGAAAAAGGATTATGAGGTCGAGGACCAGAAGACTGCCCCAGAGGACCACTGGAAGAAGAAGATGCCAAAGACCATGGAAGAAGAGGACCACCACTGCTGGTGGAGAAGAGGATCACAGCCACCAGAGAAGAGCACCACTGCTGCCATGGACCCCCTGCTGACCCCCTAAGGAGCCAGAGTCAAGTTGGTGAGTAAAATCTTGGAGATTTAGTATAGGGTTAACTTAAAAAAAAATTAGGATAGGAGTTTTTTATGATATGTTTTTTTTTTAAGGATAGTGCGTGTATTTTTTGCTACCAATGTCTCAGAATATTATTTGGAACAGATATTTTCAATGTGGTATATACCACTGGTGTTGATCATTATGTATTATTTGATACTGTGTGTTAACTGCTGTCAATGAGATGCTTTTCCATGACAAATCACTAAAAATCAGCCGATTTTCATTTTTTCATTCCGCACCACTTTTTTCCTTGTTATTTTTTTTAATGAAAAATGGCCATATATTTAACATGCATCAAACTAACTTAAATGTGTGTGCACCACTAATAAAATAGTGTCAAAAGAGCTGTATTAAATTCTAATATCAAAACACATTTTATTTACTAAAAAACATTCATTTATAAAAACAAGAATCCTTGTCATAAGCAAATTAATTAAAAAGTAATTTGATTCAGAATTATGATCCTAATATAATCTGTATCCTTTCGTTAAGAAACAATCCCTTATGCGGTCTATGGGTAATTGTGAATGCCAGCTGATAGTTCATTCAGATAAATAATACTTTTTGTATTGTTTGTTCACGGTCCTTGCCTTGTCACTATCGCTTTTTGTATAGAATAGGTTAAAAATTTGGACTACTCACTTTTAGATTATATCCATAAAGTGGTTATCCCGTACCTTGCTGCAGGCTCTTTTCCCATCGGTTATTTGTGGAAGTTCGTAGCTCAACCTTTTAAGCTTATCATCTGATTCACCATTTTGTCCAGCTTTACAAACCACGATTTCCGTGCAGCATAGACTATGAGAACAGTATCCTTTCTAGGGAAAACCTTGGAAAAATCTCCTTTGATGTTACCTTCAAAGTTAAGTGTGAATAGTCAAATAGAAACCAGTTTCAGCTTTTTCCTGAGCCTGGCAAATTATTGACCCTTATATTTCCAAACTAACGGCTAGATTTAGAGTTTTGTCGGTAACGACCCACGTAGCTAATGCTGGCTTTTTTCTGGCCGCACCTTTAAAAGAACTCTGGTATTGAGAGTCCACAGAAAGGCTGCGTTAGGCTCCAAAAAAGGAGCATAGAGCATATTTAACGCCACTGCAACTCTCGATACCAGAGTTGCTTACGGACGCGGCCAGCCTCAAAAACGTGCTCGTGCACGATTCCCCCATAGAAAACAATGGGGCTGTTTGAGCTGAAAAAAAAACTAACACCTGCAAAAAAGCAGCGTTCAGCTCCTAACGCAGCCCCATTGTTGTCTATGGGGAAACACTTCCTACGTCTGCACCTAACACTCTAACATGTACCCCGAGTCTAAACACCCCTATCCTTACACTTATTAACCCCTAATCTGCCGCCCCCGCTATTGCTGACCCCTGCATATTATTATTAACCCCTAATCTGCCGCTCCGTAAACCGCTGCTACTTACATTATCCCTATGTACCCCTAATCTGCTGCCCCTAACACCGCCGATCCCTATATTATATTTATTAACCCCTAATCTGCCCCCCTCAACGTCGCCTCCACCTGCCTACACTTATTAACCCCTAATCTGCCGAGCGGACCGCACCGCTACTATAATAAAGTTATTAACCCCTAATCCACCTCACTAACCCTATAAGAAATAGTATTAACCCCTAATCTGCCCTCCCTAACATCGCCGACACCTAACTTCAAACATTAACCCCTAATCTGCCGACTGGAGCTCACCGCTATTCTAATAAATGTATTAACCCCTAAAGCTAAGTCTAACCCTAACACTAACACCCCCCTAAGTTAAATATAATTTAAATCTAACGAAATTAATTAACTCTTATTAAATAAATTATTCCTATTTAAAGCTAAATACTTACCTGTAAAATAAATCCTAATATAGCTACAATATAAATTATAATTATATTATAGCTATTTTAGGATTTATATTTATTTTACAGGTAACTTTGTATTCATTTTAACCAGGTACAATAGCTATTAAATAGTTAAGAACTATTTAATAGCTAAAATAGTTAAAATAATTACAAAATTACCTGTAAAATAAATCCTAACCTAAGTTACAATTAAACCTAACACTACACTATCAATAAATTAATTAAATAAAATACCTACAATTACCTACAATTAAACCTAACACTACACTATCAATACATTAATTAAATACAATATCTACAAATAAATACAATGAAATAAACTAACTAAAGTACAAAAAATAAAAAAGAACTAAGTTACAAAAAATAAAAAAATATTTACAAACATCAGAAAAATATTACAACAATTTTAAACTAATTACACCTACTCTAAGCCCCCTAATAAAATAACAAAGCCCCCCAAAATAAAAAATGCCCTACCCTATTCTAAATTACAAAAGTTCAAAGCTCTTTTACCTTACCAGCCCTGAACAGGGCCCTTTGCGGGGCATGCCCCAAGAAATTCAGCTCTTTTTCCTGTAAAAAAACACATACAATACCCCCCCCCAACATTACAACCCACCACCCACATACCCCTAATCTAACCCAAACCCCCCTTAAATAAACCTAACACTAAGCCCCTGAAGATCTTTCTACCTTATCTTCACCATACCAGGTTCACCGATCGATCCAGAAGAGCTCCTCTGATGTCCTGATCCAAGCCCAAGCAGGGGGCTGAAGATGTCCATGATCCGGCTGAAGTCATCATCCAAGCAAGAGCTGAAGAGGTCCATGGTCCGGCTGAAGTCATCATCCAAGCGGGAGCTGAAGAGGTCCATGATCCGGCTGAAGTCTTCTATCAACGGCATCTTCAATCTTCTGTCTTCCGGGTCCATCTTGCAGACCTCCAACGCAGAACATCCTGCTGGCCCGACGGACTACCGACGAATGAAGGCTCCTTTAAGGGACGTCATCCAAGATGGCGTCCCTCGAATTCCGATTGGCTGATAGGATTCTATCAGCCAATCGGAATTAAGGTAGGAAAATTCTGATTGGCTGATGGAATCAGTCAATCAGAATCAAGTTCAATCAGATTGGCTGATCCAATCAGCCAATCAGATTGAGCTTGCATTCTATTGGCTGTTCCGATCAGCCAATAGAATGCGAGCTCAATCTGATTGGCTAATCGGATCGGCCAATCGGATTGAACTTGATTCTGATTGGCTGATTCCATCAGCCAATCAGAATTTTCCTACCTTAATTCCGATTGGCTGATAGAATCCTATCAGCCAATCGGAATTCGAGGGATGCCATCTTGGATGACGTCCCTTAAAGGAGCTTTCATTCATCGGTAGTCCGTCGGGCCAGCAGGATGTTCCGCGTCGGAGGTCTGCAAGATGGATCCGGAAGACAGAAGATTGAAGATGCCGTTGATAGAAGACTTCAGCCGGATCATGGACCTCTTCAGCTCCCGCTTGGATGATGACTTCAGCCGGATCATGGACCTCTTCAGCTCCCGCTTGGATGATGACTTCAGCCGGATCATGGACATCTTCAGCCCCCTGCTTGGGCTTGGATCAGGACATCAGAGGAGCTCTTCTGGATCGATCGGTGAACCTGGTATGGTGAAGATAAGGTAGGAAGATCTTCAGGGGCTTAGTGTTAGGTTTATTTAAGGGGGGTTTGGGTTAGATTAGGGGTATGTGGGTGGTGGGTTGTTATGTTGGGGGGGGTATTGTATGTGTTTTTTTACAGGAAAAAGAGCTGAATTTCTTGGGGCATGCCCCGCAAAGGGCCCTGTTCAGGGTTGGTAAGGTAAAAGAGCTTTGAACTTTTGTAATTTAGAATAGGGTAGGGCATTTTTTTATTTTGGGGGGCTTTGTTATTTTATTAGGGGGCTTAGAGTAGGTGTAATTAGTTTACAATTGTAATATTTTTCTGATGTTTGTAAATATTTTTTTATTTTTTGTAAATTAGTTCTTTTTTATTTTTTGTACTTTAGTTAGTTTATTTCATTGTATTTATTTGTAGATATTGTATTTAATTAATGTATTGATAGTGTAGTGTTAGGTTTAATTGTAGGTAATTGTAGGTATTTTATTTAATTAATTTATTGATAGTGTAGTGTTAGGTTTAATTGTAACTTAGGTTAGGATTTATTTTACAGGTAATTTTGTAATTATTTTAACTATTTTAGCTATTAAATAGTTCTTAACTATTTAATAGCTATTGTACCTGGTTAAAATAAATACAAAGTTACCTGTAAAATAAATATAAATCCTAAAATAGCTATAATATAATTATAATTTATATTGTAGCTATATTAGGATTTATATTACAGGTAAGTATTTAGCTTTAAATATGAATAATTTATTTAATAAGAGTTAATTAATTTTTTTAGATTTAAATTATATTTAACTTAGGGGGGTGTTAGTGTTAGGGTTAGACTTAGCTTTAGGGGTTATAACATTTATTAGAATAGCGGTGAGCTCCAGTCGGCAGATTAGGGGTTAATGTTTGAAGTTAGGTGTCGGCGATGTTAGGGAGGGCAGATTAGGGGTTAATACCATTTATTATAGGGTTAGTGAGGCGGATTAGGGGTTAATAACTTTATTATAGTAGCGGTGCGGTCCGCTCGGCAGATTAGGGGTTAATAAGTGTAGGCAGGTGGAGGCGACGTTGAGGGGGGCAGATTAGGGGTTAATAAATATAATATAGGGGTTGGCGGTGTTAGGGACAGCAGATTAGGGGTACATAGCTATAATGTAGGTGGCGGCTCTTTGCAATCGGCAGATTAGGGGTTAATTATTGTAGGTAGCTGGCGGCGACGTTGTGGCGGGCAGGTTAGGGGTTAATAAATATAATATAGGGGTCGGCGGTGTTAGGGGCAGCAGATTAGGGGTACATAAGCATAACGTAGGTGGCGGTCGGCAGATTAGGGGTTAAAAAATTTAATCGAGTGGCGGCGATGTGGGGGGACCTCGGTTTAGGGGTACATAGGTAATTTATGGGTGTTAGTGTACTTTAGAGCACAGTAGTTAAGAGCTTTATGAACCGGCGTTAGCCCAGAAAGCTCTTAACTACTGACTTTTTTCTGCGGCTGGAGTTTTGTCGTTAGAATTCTAACGCTCACTTCAGACACGACTCTAAATACCGGAGTTAGAAAGATCCCATTGAAAAGATAGGATACGCAATTGATGTAAGGGAATCTGCGGTATGGAAAAGTTGCGGCTGAAAAGTGAGCGTTAGACCCTTTCCTGACTGACTCCAAATACCGGCGGTAGCCTAAAACCAGCGTTAAGAGCCTCTAACGCTGGTTTTCATGGCTACCGCCAAACTCCAAATCTAGGCCTAAATGTTTTACCATTTTTGCTATTAAAAAGTTAAAATCAACATTTACTGATATTTCATTTTCACAAATATTACTAAAAATGTTCTATGAATAATTTCTTATGAAGAATTTGAATGTGAAAAACATAACTTCACATGGTACACTAATAATAATGTTTAATAACTTATATAAACTATATTCCTATATTGATATGATATGTATATTGATAATGTAATAAAAATTGTCTCATAAAAAAAAGAGAGCTAAAGTGTAATTTTCATTCAAGAATAAATTTATAGCTAAGATCAAAATTAATTTGTTAATTATCCACAAAATATAATTAACCCTACTTGTTACGAGCCTTAAAAATGGATACCTATTACAAAGAGAATGTCAGATATACTTTATGTAGAATACACCAAATACATAAAATACACAAAGGATATAAAATCCAAAGAGGGTATATAATACATCCTCTCTCATTTTAAAAGGCTCTAGAGTTCTAATTCCATATCTAACCCTTTAGGGCGGGGTAGCCATTTACTCTCCAATCTTAAAAGTTCCTTATGTGTATTACCTCCCCACCAGTAATTTTTCAATTTTGCTAATTCCAATATATGAAAACTCTTTTAAATTTCAAAGATTGAATTTTTTTTAATGTTTAGCAATGGGTAAATCTTTATTTATTTCTTATTCTGCATTTTCTATTGACAAGATATGCTCTCTGATTCTTTCTTGGACTGGTCTTATGTACTACAAATCGCACTTGCACTCTATCATGTATACTGTATTTCTGTCTGTGCATCTAATCACATCTTGAATCTTAAATTCTCTCCCATTAGTGTGTGATCTAAATGTTGTTGTTCTACTACAGTGCCTGCAAGATTTTCATGCATAAAATGGGAAGAAACCTTGTAATCTATTTCCCATTGTTTTTCTTTTCTTCATTAATTCTGTGGGAGCTAATCTGTTTCTTATATTGTTTGCTCAACAAAAGATGAGTTCTTGTTTATCTGGGATCTTTTATAACATTGGATTCTTCTTTAAAATATGTCAACGTTTTTGTATAATGCTTTCTTTAATTTTATGATTTGCACTTTTTTTTATATTCTGTTCATATCATAACTTCTAGTTTCAAATCTATTTAGCAAGACTGTTAATTATTCATCATAGTCATCTTCCAATGTTTAATTCTTTCTAATTCTAAGAAATTGACCCTATGGGATAATTTGCTTCTATAGGTTATGGTGACCACTAGATGAGTGTATATAATTATTAGCATCAATAGGTTTATAATATGTTCTTGTATATATTCTGCTATTTTTGTATATATTCTGCCATTTTATTTTCTCTAGCAAATCTAAAATTTAGATTATTCCTATTCATCTGATCAAATAAATGATTAAAAGATTTTTCTATGCCTTTCCAGACAATGAAGATATCGTTGACTTTAGGCCTAATATTTATAGTATGAAAGTATGAAAGAATGTAAAGAAAAATCCAAAGATTAACCTAATGAAGTTTTAGGAAAATGAAAATGCTAATTTGAAAGAATTAATGTAGAATCTTGAAACTAAATTAGTAGCAGAATTGAATCGAAAAATTGAACATACTTTTTTTGAAAAATATATTCAAACAAAAGAGTCCCTAGGGGGCTAAAGATTAAAAAAGAATGTTCTTTTAAAATATATGATGAAGTCTATAAAAAGAAATAGAGAGACATTTTAGAAGAAGCATCCTTAAAATTAATAGAACTGATTAAAGAATACAGAGGAGATATATTGATCAGCTAGGGTAATGAAATAAATTAATTGAAACAGAAACTAAGAGTTTAAGGAAGATCACGAATATAAAAAGAAATGTAAAGTGATTTAGGACAGTATTGAAAAAGTTTTTTTTTTTTTAACAATGAAGCTTTAAAATTTTGAAAGAGATCAAGAAGCTTATAC
Source organism: Bombina bombina (assembly GCF_027579735.1). Classification (NCBI taxonomy): domain Eukaryota; kingdom Metazoa; phylum Chordata; class Amphibia; order Anura; family Bombinatoridae; genus Bombina; species Bombina bombina. The sequence goes on along the minus strand of NC_069499.1, from coordinate 213,564,439 downwards.
TAATACATTAGATGTGAGGTATGAAAAAAAAGATAATATACAGGAAAAGAAGCAAGAAAAAAGCAAGAAAATAGGTAGAACGTAACTAGAGGAGGAAGACCAAAAAATGGAGACTATAAAAATTCTCAAAGAAATGACTTGATGATGAGGAGGAAAGACAATTAACTTCTGAAGGGCAATATAGAGAGACAGAAAGACGGCATAATATATATGCTAAAAATGAAAATATGACATATCAGAACCAATAATAAAAGAAGATTTTCTGATAATATAAATCCAGAAATAGAAAATATTAAAAGATCAAGGAAATCAGAAAGGAATATTTTTTTTTAGAAAAGCCTCTAAGAGAAAACATAAGCCCACATTTAACTCAGTTCCAAAGAAAAAGAAATTCCATAGAAAAGAGGAAAAAGATAACAGGGAAAGGCAAATTAAAAGACTAAGGGCTCAGGAAATTTAAAAGACTAAGGGCTCGTTTCCATTGAGTGGTAATTCCGTTTGCATGAACTCGCAAACTAATAAATAAGCTGTCGGAAGCAATATAGTTTATCGACTGCTTTCAATGGCCCGTTATAACCCAATTTTGGCAACCGGACTCCGGCTCCCGAAAACATTATCGTGTCCCATACAAAGTATGGGAAGCCGCTAATCTTTAAATTATACCCAGTTTCTAATGCCCACATAAACCGTTACTACACTGTCGGAGGCTGCCAATACACTAACAAAAATTACACCCAGCTCAACTAGATGTAAAAGAGGAAAAAGGTTCTCTTTGAGGCCTTTTTTCCATTGAAATCTAACCCGACACGCCAAAACCCCTCTATCTGCCATCCCCCCACATTGCAACTTATAATAAATGTATTAACCACTAAACCGCCATGCCCCCACATCGCAAAGTATCTATTTAAACTATGAACTCCTAATCCACCACACCCCCAGATCGCAACTTATAATAAATATATTAACCTCTAAACCGCCATGCCCCACAACACAAACTATCTATTAAATCTATTAACCCCCTAATTCGCAATGCCCCCACAATGCAAACTATTAAATCTAATAACCCCTAATCCACCATGTCCCCACAACACAAACTATCTATTTTACAATTAAAATAAAAAAGCTAACATTACTTAAAAAATAAAAAAACTTGGTTTAAATTAAGCTAAAATTACAGAAAATAAGAAAGTCTAACATTACATAAAATAATAAACAAAATTATCAAAAACAAAAAAATTTAACTTAAAGGTACACTAAACCCAAATTGTTCCTTTCATGATTCAGATAGAGCATGCAATTTTAAACAACTTTCTAATTTACTCCTATTATAATTTTTTTTTGTTCTCTTGCTATCTTTATTTAAAAAACAGGAATGTGGTGCATAGGAGCCGGCCCATTTTTGGTTGAGAACCTGGGTTAGGCTTGCCTATTGGTGGGTAAATGTAAGCCTCCAATAAGCAAGCGCTATCCATGGTGCTGAACCTAAAATGGGCTGGCTGCTAAGATTTAAATTAAATTAAAACATTCCTGTCAAATTAAAAATACTAAGTTTAAACTAAAAAATAAAGTAATATAAGTATTAAATTAAAATTAAACTAACTACCAATTAAATTAAACTAAATTACACATCAAAAAATCTTAAGACTACTAAAATTTACAAACTATCTAATTACAAAGAATCCACTAAATTACAAAAAAATAACAAATGAAATTATCCAAAATAAAAAAAGAATTACACCTAATCTAATAGCCCTATAAAAACAGTTCTTTTACATGTAAAAAAATACAAAGATCCCCCCCACAGTAAAACCCACCACCCAACCAACCCCCCCCCCAAAAAAAGCCTAACTCTAACAAAAGCCTAAGCTAACCATTGCCCTGAAAAGGGCATTTGTATGGGAATTGACCTTAAAAAAGGCATTTAGCTTGTTTACGAAAAGCCCAAACCCTAAAACTAAAAAAAACACCCAAAAAAACCCTTAAAAAAACCTATTACTAACCCCCGAAGATCCACTTACAGTTTTTGAAGTCCCACTCGAACGATCTTCATCCAGACGGCGATGTTCTCATCCAGGCAGTGTGAAGTATTCATCCAGGTGGCCTCTTCTATCTTCATCCATGCGGTTTCTTCTATCTTCTGATTTGAACAGCCAATAGGATTTCAGTAGCTCTCATCCTATTGGCTGATTTGAATTTCCAAAAATCAAATCAGCCACTAGGAATGCAAGGAGATGCCATCTTGAATCGGCCTACCTTGCATTGAAGATTCAGTGTACGGCGGCAAACGTATGAAGAGGATGCTCCATGCCAGATGTCTTCTGGAATGGACCCACTCCATGCTGCTTGGATAAAGATGGAAGACGCAGCCTGGATGAAGATAGAGAGGCAACATGGATGAAGACTTCTCGCCGCCTGGATGAGGACTTTCCCGCCTGGACGAAGATAGAAGAGGCCATCTGGATGAAGACTTCTCATCACTTTGATGAGGACTTCACTGCCTGGATGAAGATTGTTTAAGCGGTGACTTCAAAACTGCTATAGGTTTTTTTTAAGGGTTTTTTGGGTGTTTTTTTTTTTTTAGTTTAGGGTTTGGGCTTACTCGTAAACAAGCTAAATGCCCTTTTCAAGGCAATGCAAAAAAACTAAATGCCCGTTACATACAAATGCCCTTTTCAGGGCAATGGTTGGCTTAGGTTTTTTTAGATTGTTTTTTTATTTTGTGGGTTTGGGGGGGTGGGGGTTTGTAATGTTAGTGGGTGTTTGTAGCTTCTTTTTCAGGTAAATAAGCTGTTTAATTTAGGGCAATGCCCTACAAAAGGCCCCTTTTTAAGGGGCTATTGGTGGTTTATTCCAGATTAGGGTTTTTTATTTTGGGGTGGGGTTTTTGAAAATAGGTATTAGAATAGGAATACTTTTTATTATTTTTGATAATTTTGTTTGCTATTTTGTGTGTAATGTAATTTTTTAGTTTTAGGGGTGGGTTTTTTATTTTTAGATTACGGCTTGGGCATTTCATAAAAGAGCTGAATGCCCTTTTAAGGGCCAGAAAAAAGAGCTAAATGCACTTTTAAGGGCAATGCCCATACAAATGCCTTTTCAGGGCAATGGGTAGATTAGGTTTTACTTTATTTTTATTTTGTGTGTTTTGGGGGGGTGGGGGTTTGTTACTGTTAGGGGGTGTTTGTTTTGTTTTGTAGCAAAAGAGCTGTTAACTTTAGGGCAATGCCCTAAAAAAGGCCCTTTTAAGGGCCACAAAAGGCCTTTTAAGGGCCCTTGTTAGTTTATTCTAGATTAGGCTTTTTATTTTTTATTTTTTTTAAAGGGTATTAGAATAGGAATAATTTTATTGTTTTCCAATAATTTCGTTTGTTTTTTGTAATGGTAGTTTTTTTATTTTTAGTAATTTTAGTGTTTTTTTATTTTTTGTAATGTTAGTTTTTAGTGTAGGGCAGCTATGTATTTATTTTAACTAGGTAGTTAGTAAATAGTTAATAACTATTTACTAACTAGTCTACCTAGTTAAAATAAATAAAAATAAAACCTAAGCTAGCTACAATATAACTGTTAGTTATATTGAAGCTAAGTTTAATTTAGATATATTTTAATTATGTTAAAGTTAGGGGGTGTTAGAGTTAGGGTTACGGTTAGGGTTAATTTTAGATTTAGGGCAACGTTAGGGTTAGGGTTAGGTTTAGGGGTTAATATATAGTTTAATTTAGGTTTTTGCAATGTGGGGGGCTGGCGGTTTAGGGGTTAATAGGTTTATTTAGTGGTAGTGATGTGGGAGGCCAGTGGTTAAGGGGTTAATAGCTTTATTTAGTTGCAGCGATGTCGGGGAGTGACGAAATAGGGGTTAATAGATTTATTATAGTGTGGGTGATGTTGGGGTGCAGGGGAATAGGGGTTAATAACTTTAGTATAGTGGCGGCGATGTTGGGGGCAGCAGATTAGGGGTTAATAGCTTTATTTAGGTGGCGGCGATATCGGGAGCGGAAGATTAGGTGTTAACATTATGTAGGTGCCGGCGATGTCGGGGACAGCAGATTAGGGGTGTTTAGACTCAAGGTTTATGTTAAGGTGTTAGGTTTAAACATAATTTTATTTTTCCCCATAGACATCAATGGGGCTGCTTTACGGAGCTTTTCATTCTGCGATCGCAGGTGTTAGTTTTTTTTCTAACCCGCTCTCCCCATTGATGTCTATGGGGAAAGCATGCACGAGCATGTCAAAACAGCGCTTAAATTGTGTGCGGTATGAAGCTTAAAACCACCATATCGCACGCATCGCACGCACAAGCCGACTGTTTGAAAACTTGTAATGGATGTGCTATAGAGGGGTAAATAACGCAACTTTTGTTGCGTTGATTAATTTCTCTATAGCGCGCATAACTTGTAATCTAGCTGTGTGAATTTTTTTTTTTTTATATTCTTTTATTGAGGTTATGCAGAATAGAAAGACATACAGTAAATGCCATGGAACATTAAAATCATAATTTTCAATTGAGTAACATAAAATATGGTATACATAGCAAGGATAGTCATGTGCCATACTATAGCCTACTGAAACCTCTATTTTACAATAAAAGATACATGAAATCTTTTTGCTAGTATACACTCTTCATATTACAAAATGGATCTTTTGACCCCAGACAGGTTTGAATAATAAACTAGAGCTGTGATGATATAGAGTAATGATACAGGAATGTGATTAAATATATAGTGAGCGGTATCTTCAGGACCCTTTAATGTAAAGATAATAACAAAATGTAGCTTGAATATAACAGAGGGTAAGCACTGCTTAAAGTAATATAGCATAGCTAATATATGACAGCAATACACAAAATAAAAATTGTTCTATCCTAGAAGGGAGGAATACTTCTTATTTAGTGGCACCCAATAGCACACACTGTGCTAAGATTAGTTTATAAAACTTATATATAGTTCTAACCAAGTGCTGGATCTATGTATGTGGGGCAAGAGAGTGAGGGGGGACCACTAACTTAGTATCATCCTATAATGTTGGTGGCTAAAGCATGCTAAAGAAGTAGTAGATGTTTATTTGAAGCCTGATGTACGAAGCTTATTACAGGTTCATAAGTAGCCTATTCTTAAGCATTAGGGCCTTATCTTCTTCTTGTGATATTATAAGTTTGCACAAGTTTGGTTGTTGGTAGGTCTACCTGGGTAAAGCATACTAAATAAATATTGCATATTAATAAAGTGCATAAAAACTGACATAGCGATCTGTGATCCTGGCTTAGGAGATAGTTTAGCTAAATAAATTTGCAGGTTACATTAGGTTGTAATTAGGAAGAGCAGGCCTGCTGTGAATGCAAAAAGAAGAGAGCGCCAAAATAAAAAAAAGGTGCTGCATAACTTTCAGCAATGACTACGATACCCCCAAAATAATGAACAATACATTAGCAAATGTATGATAAGTTGGAGTCAAGGGGGGCGGAGTTAACCACCGAAGATGTAGGACGCCTTGCTTGGGAGCTCCTGACCTCAAATTCTAAAAAATTTGGTATATCCCTGATATAATCTAGCTTTCTTTGGCTTGTGTCTAAAGGACATTGATGTGGGAAGAAGCCTGAGACATGGGGATGGAGAATTAGTTGGTGCAACTATATTGATGAGCTGAAAGATTGCAGTGGAGCTCTATGCCACATACTACAGCTCCATTTTGAGGGGAGATATGCAAATGCCCGCCATGGAGATCCAGGAACTCTATTCCGGCATCAGAGAATTACTTGAGGAGTATGGGAGAAAGATCTGCGAGAGATTTGATGCCCTTGATGTAACCATCCAAGAGGCGCAAACACGTAGCAACACAGCTGCTGAAAAGTATGCAGCAGCACTGGAGCCGCAGTGTCCCGCTACGATCGTGGACCCCCAGATGTGCTCTCAACCACTGCTGTCGATGAGTGCGGACCCCAGGCTGGGGTTCCGTTTTCTCACTGCTATCATAAGCAGCTTGCAAATATGGGAAGTACCGCAGTACAGAGGAGAAAGCTCTGTGGAGCCTGGCGGCTTACATACATTGTCATGTGCACCTCTCTCGGTCACTGATACTGTGGACTTATCGCATGGCCCAAATGGTTGCAGTAATCCCTTGACATTGTCCCTGAAGCGGCCTGGTCTGGCAGAAGCATTCACCTATCAGTGCGCCGTGCAACAGACCCACGATTACAGATCTGGCATAGGATAAGGCTGTCTCCCTCTATGTGGCATGTCTGTGAGTACTGGGGCTCCATAACCCTCAATGACGGCCCTTTAGCCTGATAGCTCAGACCTACGGTACCTAACCCACGATGACAAGCAGTAGGTAAATGTTGCAGACAGCTTGCTATGCCATTTCCTCTGGCACTTTGATGGAACTCTCAGGTAGTGTGCTATGACACTAATTGACACTTCTTATGATGGTCCTGAGACCTGATACTTGAACTTCCACGCTAAAGTTGTTCATCTGCCCAGACTGCATTTCCATGCTAAATGATCAGAATGTCCATAACTACCACGTCCATTAACTGTTATGTGTCTTGCCCCCAATGGATTATACAGATGCTTATCTTATTAACTAAGAGACACAGTTCTATTTATTGTATAATACCTATAGTAAACTTATTACAAAGCCCCATCCAGGAGCACACACTGTCTTCTTAATGCTTACCTATGGCGAAATGTGCCACTTTGCTAATCTCTTTGTGTGATTATATTTATACTGTCTGATAAGGGTTGTGTCTTGTGTGCAAACCTTATATATGCATGTAAATTGAATAGATTGAGTTATATATTTGTAGTGTCACTACCTATGCTTTTCTCAGTCAGCTGACTATCTCAGACCACTGGCATGGAAGAAATTCCTCCACAAAAATATACACACTTGTGTCGCCATCCTAGTCCAATGGTAATAAGAGTTAATTATACCATATTGCAGGAGGGATCAGATCCAGGCTTTTTTGTTACAGTTACCTCTTTGTTATACACTGACAATATTTCAGTACTGTGCTTCCGCTTGTACAACTTGAAATCATGGCCCCCCCTGCTGAGGTAGTCTTAAAAAGTAGGTATGTGACTTAGCATTCACAGGATAAGCCCTTACTGACTTAGTCTCCGCCCCCCATCCAATTATTTATTTAGTGCAGTTAGGGAGGAATAATCCCTCTTTTATCTCCTCCCCTGCATTCCCTTTTGGCAGAGTTATGCAGCCTCTGCCCAACCCATAGAGCCTTGTTTGAGTTTCCCTCCGCATTTAGGTATAAAGGCTCTGGGGGTCCTTATACAGAAAACTTAACTCCGGCTAGGATTTTCTGGTTCCCTGAAGAATGTTTATTAGAATGACAGTTTTGCTAATGTTTATAGTTCTATACATGTTCAGTGTTGATTTCTCATCAAGCTAATAATAATTACTACGGAATGGTCTGCATCTCACTTCTATGCAACTGATTAATTGTGGTGACTTCCTTATATTTTCCTTTGTTGATATTGTATGTTTAATCCACAGTCTACCTATCCTACATATGCACTGAAGCTATATTTTCTATAATCTCTCCTATTTCCATGTCCTCAATTTTTTTTATAGCGTCTGGTCCCTTGTCTGGACCTGTATGGTAGGGGACACCGCAAAACTATTATATATATAAGAAAATGAGGTTCCTGGATTGATATGTCATGTCAGTATAATATATATTATTACTTGTAACCTGGTTGAAGAGACTGTTGTGTATAAGCTATGTTAACCTCAATAAAAATAAAAATTTTAAAATAAGTTGGAGTCAAAAGTTAAAGAGAAGGGACATAAACTTGGGATCAACATTATAACCTGTGTTAAGGGTCAAACAAAACATCTGAACTAGTTATGTTGGAAAAAGTGTGAATTACAACTCGCTATGTTTTAGAGCGTTAAAGTCTCACCCCACTCCTATTGAGATAGTGGAGCTTGGGTCATTCATATATTTCTGCCTTAAATCAGTCCCGTTTGCAATTTGTAAGGCTTTAGGATTCGAGGTTCTCCAATGTCCATCTAATCGAAGATCTTGCAACAGTTCTGAAGCTGGTAAAGTCCTCTTAAATAAAAGATTGTAATACCAGACTGCTATGATGGTATTTCGTTCAGGTCTGTAGCATCTGTGCTCCACAAAACATCTGGGGTAGCCATCTGTTCCAGTGCAAGGTGGCAGGGTAAGTCCAAGTAGCCCCCAAAGAGACCCCAAGGCAAAGTCCCCATGACCTTGAACAGATATGGGTGACTGGTTGAGCTTCAGTTGGCTGTTTATGTATTGGTATGTACAGCAGCTCTCCAGTTTTGTGGGCCGTTTATGGACAAGGTAGCTACATCTTTACGATCATGAGTCGATCTTGCTTTCTATAGTTATTTAAGGTCATCAAAGCTATGATTAATTTGTTGCTCCAGGTTACCAAGGGGGGTGTGCAGTACTACGGTGAATTCCTCCCCTATTAAGTGTAGCCATTACTGAACTGGGGGGTTAGTTATATAATAGTGGTAGGGCCGACGTCTCTTCTGCTTAGTTCTGGTCTGGAAGATCATGAACACGAAAATATTTATATGAATTCACTCAGCTAGAAGTTGTAAAACTCATGTATGATCCGTTGATGTTAGATTCTGTAGGATTTGAGTGATATTTAATACATTATCTATATCAATTCGAGAGCTGTCGGAAGATGCAACTTATCATGGCAGCGGCTAGACACGCTCCCAGCTGTGCAAAATTTAATCTTTTGAAAAAACAGAATTTATTGGTTAAAGAATTAGAAGTAAATAAAGAAATTATCTTTAAGCCAGCAGACAAGGACTGAGGAATTGTGATATTGGACAAGCACCATTATTTGAAAATCTGTAAAAGTTTATTAGATGATACCTCAATTTATAACCCAGTAAAACTATCCTACTAATTTTTTTTAGATTAGAATTCAAATTAATATTGGAGAAAGGTAAATGAATAGGTATAGTAAATGCACAATAATTTAAATTATTTATTAAATGAACATCCAAAGATTCCTTTATTCTACATTTTGCCAAAAATCCACAAGATCTAAAAAAAAACCCCGGTCACCCAATAGTTTCCGGAACTGGGTCAATAACATCACATTTTTCCCAATATGTAGATAAATTAAAAATCTTAAAAAATATGTAATTAAATGATATTTCTTATGTTTAAAGACTCTATTGATGTGTTACGATTAGTTAAGGCATAAATTGGGAAGCTAATATGAGATTAGCAACATATATACCTGTATCAAATAGACATTTATTGTAGACCTCAATCCTATTTATTCTACACCACAATTATTTTTATTTTGAAGAGAAGTTTTAAACACAGGTATGTGGTACGGCAATGGGGACTAGGTTTGCCCCTAGTTCTGCCAATCTCTTTAAGGGTGAATGGGAGGAATCTTTTTTGATTGACAAGAGGGTGAACCTAGGCACTGTAGTAGAACAACAACATTTAGATCACAAACTAATGGGAGAGAATTTAAGACTCAAGATGTGATTAGATGCACAGACAGAAATAGTGTAAATAGTATACAAATGTGGTTTGCAGTACATAGGGGAATCAGGAAGACCAGTACGAGAAAGGATCAGAGAGCATATCTTGTCAATAGAAAATGCAGAAGAAGAAAGTAGTAAAAAATTACCAATTGCTAAACATTTAAAAAAAAATGCAATTTAAAATGGTTTTCATAACTTGAATTGCAAAATTGAAAATTAACTGAAGGGGAGGTAATAAACATAAGGAAATTTTAAGATTGGAGATTAAATGGACATTCAAAATTGATACACTGACCCCTAAAGGGCCTTTTAGAGAGAATGTATTTTATACCCTCTGTGGATTGTATATCCTCTGTGTATTTATATCCTTGGGGGTATATTTATCATAGTGCGAGCGGACATGATACGATGTTTCGTATCATGTCCGCTGCACATCGATCATTTATCATTGCACCAGAATTTCTTGTAAACTGCTGGTGCAATGCCACCCCCTGCAGATTTGTGGCCAGTTGGGGGGGTGTCAATCAACCCGATCATATTCGATCAAGTTGATTTCTGTCCATGGCCTCAGAGCAGGTCTTTAGACCGCTGCTTCATAACTTCTGTTTTCGGCAAGCCTGAAGGCTTGTACGGAAATAGGTGCATCAAGCTCCATACCGAGCTTGAAAAATGGCCCCTTGGTGTATTCTACTTATATCTGACATTCTCTGAGTAATAGGTATCCATTTTTAAGGATCAGAACAAGTGGGGTAATTATAGTTTTTAGATAATTAACAAATTAATTTTGATCTCAGTTATAAATTTTATCCTTGAATGAAAGTTATTATTTAGCTCTATTTCTCTGGGAAAATTATTTCATTTTTATTACATTGTATCAATCTAGGTATATAGTTTATATAAGTTATTAAATTTTATTATTAGTGTACCATGTCAAATTATGTTTTCACATTAAAATTTGATCTCCCAAAACATAATTTCTATGCATATCTCCAAATTAGACATTATATTCTGTATGGGATAAAAGGCTCTAATAATTGTCGAGATCTAGGAATAATTGAAACAGGTATCTGTATGTTCAAGAGCAGATATTATTTAATCTCCAGCTGGTATAAAATGATTATGTTAAAGCAGGGCCATCAATTCCTGGAATCAATTCTCCCTAAATGGCAGAGATTGCTTTAAGAAGTCGAAATAGAGGATATAAAATCAAGTATCCAATTAGAAGGTAGTAATAACACGATGTGGAAAGAATCTCATAGTAAACTATTAAACCTTTCTTATATTTTCCCGGTAATTCTAGCCAAATGGGATAAAAAATGCTTAGGTAACTGTTTCCACTGTAAATGTCCGAATGCAGACATTCTGCACTGCTTTTGGTTCTGTCCAAAGATTAGTAGATTTTGGAACAGAGTTAATTTCTGGGCAAACATATTTACACACCAGAAGGTCATATTTTCCCCCAAAATGGTTATTTTTCTGTATAACCCACTATCTCAAGAGTTAAGAAAGGACCGAGCTTTTATCAATACCACTATATTGGTGGCTAGGAACCTAATATTGCAACATTGGAAGGCAGGTAAACCACCTAGTATGGCATAATTTGTTCAAAAAATGTATTTACAAATAACAATAGAGCAACATCATCTGGAATCAAGTAGTGAAAAACAATTTAGAGCCTCCTTCCAAAAATGGTTAAGCTTAATAGAGTCGAGCTCCCTCGAACTACAGATTATTTACCCCCTACGTAAAGCTATGTTTTATGATATAGCAATTGTGGAGGGGTTTCTTCCATCACAATGGGCAGGGTTAAGGTAAAGGGAGGAGAGTTGGGTGAGTAGGGGGGGTTCAGGTTTTTATTTTTTTCTTCATATATAGTGGCACAGCCAGATAAAGACGTTATGACTCGGTTCACCTAGATTTATAGATGCACTAATTTAGTTAAAAAAAACCCAGATGACTTACCTAAATTAATAGTTGGATGGTTTCATAGGCATAAGACATCTACAAAAGTGGATGGTATATCTAGGTCACCCCTCTGTGTACGATAAGGGTAATAGATATATAAGGCTGTTAGGAGGTAACGTTGTATCAATCTAAATAGGATAGACCAATCCAGTATAAAGATATGGTATGGTCAATATAGTCTACCCATTGATCACTTTTTAGATTTAACCCTACTAAACAAATTAGGATTGTATCACCAGAATACGATTAGGTAGGGATGTTGTGTTACGTTGGTTATTCGGTATCACTATGCTGACAGTTATATACAGGCGATTTAAAATAAGATTGTATTAGGACTATAGAATGTAGCCCGGCTTAAAGAATTACTGTATAATTAATACAGGGGTGCTTTTTTTTCTTTCTTCTCTTCTTTTTTTGTGCTGTGTTTTTTACTTTACAATATGAAAATGCCAGCAATGTGATGTTAGAGTATAATGATACGCCTGTTTAGTGTCATTTAATTGTATTATTTTTTTCGGGATTCTATTATTATTTTGTCTAGTAAGGCGTTGATTTTGTATATATGATCCATTGTTGGTTCTAAAATAAAGATTAAAAAAAAAGGAATAGTTTTTATTTTTTTAGATAATTTTGTTTTTTATTTTTTGTAATAGTAGGTGTTAGTGTAAGGCAGCTTATGTTTTATTTCACAGGTAAGTTTGTATTTATTTTAACTAGGAAGTTAGTAAATAGTTAAAAACTATTTACTAACTAGTCTACCTAGTTAAAATAAATGCAAACTTACCTGTGAAATAAAAATAAAACCTAAGCTAGCTACAATATAACTATTAGTTATATTGTATCTAGCTTAGGTTTTATTTCACAGTAAGTATGTATTTAGTTTTAAATAGGTATTATTTAGTTAATAATTGTAACTTTAATGTAGCTCTATTTTAATTATGTTAAAGTTAGGGGGTGTTAGGGTTATGTTAGAATTAAGGTTATGTTAGGTTTCGGGTTAGGTTTAGGGGTTAATAGTTTAATTTAGGTTGTTTTGCGATGTGGGGGCTGGCGGTTAAGGGGTTAATAGTTTTATTTAGTGGTAGTGATGTGGGAGGCCAGAGGTTTAGGGGTTAATAACTTTATTTAGTGGCGGCAATGTTGGGGAGTGGCGGAATAGGGGTTAATATATTTATTATAGTGTGGCGATGTTGGGGTGCAGGGGAATAGGGGTTAATAACTTTAATATAGTGGTGGCGATATCGGGAGCAGCAGATTAGGGGTTAATAGGTTTATTTAGGTGGTGGCAATATCGGGAGCGGCAGATTAGGGGTTAATAACATTATGTAGGTGTCGGCAATGTTGGGGGCGGCAGATTAATGGTGTTTAGACTTAGGGGCCTATTTATCAAAGGTCTTGCGGACCTGATCCGACAGTGCGGATCAGGTCCGCAAGACCTCGCTGAATGTGGAGAGCAATATGCTCTCCGTATTTAGCATTGCACCAGCAGCTCACAAGAGCTGCTGGTGCAACGCCGCCCCCTGCAGACTCACGGCCAATGGGCCCCCAGCAGGGAGGTGTCAGCATGGAGGTGTCAATCAACGCTGCTTCATAACTGCTGTTTCTGGCGAGTCTGAAAACTCGCCAGAAACACGGGCCCACAAGCTCTGTTTGGAGCTTGATAAATGGGCCCCTTAGGGTTTATGTTAGGTTTAAACATAACTTTTTTCCCCCCATAGATATCAATGGGGCTGCGTTACGGAGTTTTTCATTCCTCGCTTCAGGTGTTTTTTTCTAGCGCCACACATAACTCACCACTTATTATATGAGGGACAATAGCACACCTTGGGCTAGCCATTGAAAGTAAACTGGGTGCTAACAAAATTATTCAATTTTTCTTTAATGATTCAGATAGAGCATGTAATTTTAAGCAACTTTCTAATTTACTCCTATTATCAAATTTTCTTTGTTCTCTTGCTATATTGATTTAAAAAGCAGGAATGTAAAGCTTAAGAGCCGTCCCCATTTTTGGTTCAGAAGATCAACAAACAAATAGTGGAATCCAGCACACAGATCCAGAGAGGAGACCCGCCAAGAGCTACTACCAAGCTCTAAAAATATATGGAACAAAGAAAGCGGAGCGCAAAAGAGTTAAATTCCACAGAGACAAACAAGATTATTCTATCATTGGATCTTTGACCCTCAAAGAAGGGAGCACAACATCACTTCCGGATTCAGGAGGAGACAGTATCATCAAGGCACATCCACAAGTAACACCTCAGGCTCCTCAGATTTTTCCCAGGGAGAGGGAGAAGGAAGCCCATGTGGAGGGGCCGCAAACACCATAGCTCCAATCAAAGGGGCTCAGAGAGTACAAGAAACAGACAAGGTGCCACCATGCAGGGCAACTCGGCCCGCAACAAAATAGTCGTAAATATTTTGGACTGCCCACTGAGTGAGAGGGAATCTGCAATCCTGCAGAAAGGTTTGTCTTTTTATCCCTCTAGTGACTGTGACTTTTCAATTTCAGGAAGGATGTATTCCGTTTTTTATGCAACATTAGATTGAAATATTGGCATGCCAACATTCCGTTGGGAGATGCTTTTCAGTTGGACTCACGTAAGCACTTATCTTGTGCTAAGGTTACATCTTTAGACAATACTGTTATTAAATTGTCTTGTGATGAGACAACTAATTGCTTTTTGCCAACCATCAAATCCCTTGATATTAAAGATTTGAGTTTATATAACAAAATATAAACCCGAAACCACCTAAGAGTGGTAAAAAAAAGAATAACTTTTGTTTCTGAATTCTCTAGGCAGAGTTCGACTGTATCCAAAATAATTCATAAACAGTTGAATTCCCAATAAAGAGGAATTTTGCCGGTTCCCTATGTCGGCTTATAAACGCAGTAAAAGCCTGCAAAATGTACTGATTAAATCTGACATTGGTTCTGGCAAAGATCAACAACAGAAATGTATTGCTAAGAAAAATGTGGGTTGCTTTCCACGTTTGGGCTGCATTAATTGCAGCTCAATCATTAAGAGCTCTTATTTCCTGCACACCCAAACTGGCCACAAATATCTGTATAAAGATAATTTCACATGCAACACTAACTATGTGGTATATTTAATAAAGTGTCCATGTGGGCGTGCCTATGTGGGTGAGTCCTCTAGACACATTCGTAATTGTATCACAGAGCATAAAAGTAACATAAGATGCAAGGTACTTACAGCAACAGTTGCCCACCATTTCTTGTTGGCAGGTCACCAGATCAACCAACTTTGGTTCCAGATTATCGAACAGGTCAAGACCCCTAGAAGGGGGGTAATAGGGATTTATTACTTAAACAACGGGAGACCTTCTGGATTTTCCAGTTGGATACTTTGGAACCGAAGGGGGTGAATAGAGAGATTAAAAGGGGGTGAATAGAGAGATTAATTGGTCTGTATTTTATTGATTATGCTTTAATTCCTCATTGATAACAGTGGTTTTACATTTGATGACTACGTTGTGTATTAATTATATACCATGTATTTTCTGTATATATTATACCCTTTGTGATAATTTCTTTTTCTTTTATCCCTCTGTTTAGGTACCTCTATTGTGTCTTTTTGAGTAAATGATTTATTTTGTTATTTTTGCTGGGCCTAGAGTATTTGCTGTTTTATACAATGTGAAGTATGTTAACAAACATATACCAGCATCGTTTTGTAGTTTACATAGCTTTAAAAAGTATATTTACTATGAGGCTTCATAGCTGTTTTTTAATGGATACTCACCTGTTACTCCACGAGATAGCACTATAATTATTCAGTAAGTTGCATTTTAAGAATGTAAGGGTTAACTCCCAGGTAGATGCCTAATTAAACAGGTGTGTTGTGATTGCAATTCTATCATATGATTAAGGGGCACTGGCCCTGAAACATTGTGTTTTTCTTTGATCCTGTCCTGGAGATTTTTAAACAATAAAGAAGTTTTGCATCGTTGGAGACCCTCTGCTTTCTTTGTTCCATTTTTGGTTCAGAACCTGGGTTATGCTTGATTATTGGTTTGCTAAATGTAGCCACCAATAAGCAAGCACTCTCCATGGTTCTGAACCAAAAATAGTCTGGTTCCTAAGGTTTCAATCCCAGCTTTTTATATAAAGATAGCAAGAGCAAGAGAACGAAGAAAAATTGATAGTAAGAGTAAATTAGAAAGTAGCTTAAAATTACATGCTCTATCTGAATCATGAAAGAAAAAAATTGGGTTTTGTATCCCTTTAAGATTATCTGGTAAATCTTTTTTACCATTCACTTGTAATATCAGACGGTGGACTACCCATATCACAATCCATAGCTATTGAATGCACTCCATTTGTATTCTTTGTCAATCTTGGAGGATCTTTTGTGTGAACTTCTTCCTGATTTTATTTCTTTCTTTTTTTTAACCTTAAAAAAAAAATGTGTATCTACTACAATTATTTCTACAAGGAGAATTTCATAGTTGCATGCTTTGTCTGTAAATGCTTCATATATAAATTCAAAGTCATACTTTGTCCAGTTTCTTCCAAAGGTGATCACAGGGCATTAACCTCCATTCCTATACTCCTAACTGACGATCTTCTCAAAGAAACTGTCTTATTTGCACATATAAATGGAAAGGGCAACAAAATTAATAAACAAGGTGAATTAATCATCCTTCTGCTTGGAAAGAGAAAGGAAAGTACTTCCATAAAAATCAAAATTACATTGTGGATTATTGAATCTATCACCCCAGTCTATCAGCATAAACATATTATTTTGTCTAAGGGAATAAGGAAAATTAGTATAGTATCAACATCTTGAGACTTTGAGGCTAAATCTCCTATTTATGATAGCTGCAGATAATCAGTGAAAAGTCTCTCATATGTTTTATTAAACAGTACCATCTGGATGTTGGAACTTTGTGAAAACAGTTTTACATCTGCTCATTCAGGAAAATAAACTATTCTTGCTTCTATAGTATTCATACTCCCCCCCCCCCTTTTATCATATTTTTACCTCCCATATAATATACAAGGAGAAACAAGATAACTGGAAAATATATAAATGGAAGTAGGTTTTACTTTCTATTCTTTCTATCAAACCTGGGCTATTATAATATAGCCCTGTTAGTTATGCAAACTGGGGAATGGTTCATAAATGGATTATCTATCTTTTTAAACAAAAAAAATTCTGGTCAACTTTTATATATTTTTTTAACATCTGCTGCTTTTTATCCATGAATGAGTGGCAATGTATTAATTTATCTATCTATGTATTTATTTATTTATGTATTTATTTATTTATTTATTTATTGTATAATAAGAAAATGTATTGATTAGTAAGACTTCATTATTTATTGAGCCTGTCTCTAATTTGTTCTTGAAAGTACTATTTTGTTAACACTTTCACTTTAAAGAGGCAATAAAAAAGGTAAACAATTTGTGCCCGGTTTGTCATTTTAACTGTGAACTGATCCATCAAAACTGTAAATTTAGCAATTTTTTAAGGTTTCCCTAGTTTAAGAGCATTCCAATGAAGATTTTTATGTGGAGTCTCATAGACAGCTTGTATTTATTTTTTTAATTAAAATTATTAGAAATGAAGTTTGAGGATTTATGTTTCAATCAAGAATGAATACATTTCTGAATTGTAAATTATGGTGGGTAAATATACTTTTATGGAGTCCTTGGGAGGGAAATTAACAACTGCCACAAAAGCAGCGGTATTTCACCTCCCTATAGTGCTGCTATTACAGGTTTGAATAAACCCAGCTTGTGTGGGCGATATGGTGGCGTTGAGCTCCATACCTCACACAAATACAAGCAGTGTTTTGACGTGCTCGTGCACGATTTCCCCATAGACAATGGGGAGAGCTGGCAAAAAAAAGCCTAACACCTGTGAAAAGCTCTGTAACGTAGCCCCATTGATGTCTATGGGGAAAGAACAAGTTACGCTTAAACCTAACACCCTAACATACAATCTGAGTCTAAACACCCCTAATCTGCCGCCCCCCGACATCGCTGCAACCTACATAATGTTATTAACCCCTAATCTGCCACCCTTAACATCGCCGCCACCTACCTACAGTTATTAACCCCTAATCTGCTGCCCCGACATCGCGCCACCTAGTTTACAGTTATTAACCCCTAATCTGCCATCCCCAACATTGCTGCAACCTACATACATTTATTAACCCCTAATTTGCTGGCCCTAACATCGCCACCACCTACCTACACCTATTAGCCCCTAATCTGCCGCTCCCAATGTCGCCGCCGCCACTATACAAAAGTTATTAACCCCTAAACCTCTGGCCTCCCACATCACTAACACTACATAAATATATTAACCCCTAAACCTAACCCTAACCCTAATGTAACCCTAACATAACCCTCCTAACTTAAATATAAATAAAATACATCTAAATAAAACGTACAATTATTACCTAAATAATACCTATTTCAAACTAAATACATTCTTACCTATAAAATAAAATAAATAGTTTTATTGTAGCTATCTTAGGTTTTATTTTTATTTCACAGGTAAGTTTGTATTTATTTTAACTAGGTAGACTAGTTAGTAAATAGTTATTAACTATTTACTAACTACCTAGTTAAAATAAATACAAAGTTACCTGTAAAATGAAACCTAACCTACCTTACACTAAAACCTAACATTACAATAAAATTAAATAAATTAAATTAATAAAATACAATTATCTAAATTACCAAAAAATAATAAACACTAAATTACACAAAATAAAAAACGAAATTATCAAAATTAAAAACGAATTACTCCTAATCTAATAGCCCTATCAAAATAAAAAGTCCCCCCAAATAAAAAAAAACCCTAGTCTACACTAAACTGCCAATGGCCCTTAAAAGGGCCTTTTGCGAGGCATTGCCCCAAAGAAATCAGCTCTTTTACATAGCAATTAAAAATGCAAACACCCCCCCAACAGTAAAACCCACCACCCACACAACCAAACCCCCAAAATAAAATTATATCTAAATAAAGCTAAGCTATCCATTGCCCTGAAAAGGGCATTTGGATGGGCATTGCCCTTAAAAGGGCATTTAGCTCTTTTGCCATGTATTTAAAAAGGTATTATTTAGGTAATAAGTGTATGTTTTATTTAGATTTATTTTAATTATATTTCAGTAAAGGGGTGTTAGGGTTAGGGTTACGTTAGGGTTAGGTTTAGGGGTTAATATATTTATGTAGTAATGTGGGAGGCCAGGGGTTTAGGGGTTAATAGTTTAATTTAGTATACTTTGTTGCGGGGGGGGGCTTGTGGTTTAGTGGTTTATTATAGTGGCAATGTGGGCAGACGGCAGGTTAATAATATTTAAATAGTGTTTGCGATGCGGGAGGGTGGCGGTTTAGGGGTTAATTGGTTTATTATAGTGGCGACGATGCCGGAGAGCAGCGGAAAAGGGGTTAATACATTTTTTAAGTGGCGGCGATGTCTGGAGCAGTAGATTAGGGGTTAATAATTTTATTTTAGTGTTTTTGATGCGGGAGGGCCTCGGTTTAGGGGTTAATAGGTAGTTTATGGCTGTTTAGTGTACTTTGTGACAGTTTAGTTATGAGTTTTATGGTACAGCTTTGTAACGTAAAACTCATAACTACTGACTTTAGATGGCGGTATGAATCTTGTCAGTATAGGGTGTATCGCTCACTTTTTGGCCTCCCAGGCAAACTCGTAATACCGGCGCTATGGGAGTCCCATTGAAAAATGACTTTTTTCAAAAGTGCGGTACTGACGTTGCGTGACGGCCAAAAAGGTGTGCGGTACACCTATTCTGACAAGACTTGTAATAGCGGCGTTAGGGAAAAAGCAGCGTTATGAAGCATAACAATGCTTTTTCACTCATAACGCACAAAACGTAATCTAGCTGTAAGTTAGGTCATAAGGTGCGTTGGGTGTAGAGATGTTATTCATACTGCGGGTCCTCTGTAGCTCCAAGGGGTCCTAAAAGAATTTTGGGGTACTGGGGCAATCAGTTGATTGTGTGCCTCATTAAGAATTTGTACTTGTGGCTGACACAAGTGTTTTTTCCTTACAAATACATTATTTATATATAAAATGGGGGGAAAAGATGAAGTGAAAACAATTATAACCAATACAATATAAATGGATAATATAAAAAATAAGTATTAGGAAATACAACTTGCCCAAATGGAACATCATAAAAAATGTTCAATCTTTCTTAAAATTCTTCAAGATTTTTAAGGTATCTCAACATAAGAAGGAAAAATATGAGAACATGTGTAATATTGTTTAGACAGGATGAGATTCTATTCTATTAGGATATTAATCATGATCTTCAGAGCTGAGTTCCAGCTTAAGTATAGATAGCATGTGTTCCAGATGATAAAGTGGTTCTACAGTGCCTCACACCCCTCACAGTATAGACGTTAAACCTTTTAAGTAATACAATTGATAAAAGAAAATTGCAAGGTACATGTAACATACATATACACATACATATACAGGGACATAGGCCCAGATTATATAGAAATGGGCAGATCTGACTTGGTATACGTCACTGACACTGGCAGCGGCTGCCGTTAGGGAATAAATGGTCTGTCCCTTTGTACTACAAGATGCCTCCCTTGAAAGTAGATGAGTTTGCTTGAAAGGGAAACTTTGCTTGAGAGAGTGAAGTTAGCAGGGAGCTAGAGGACAGACTTTAAAGATAAAATACTGCAGCAAATGCAAATCAGATTACATAGATTTTCTTACCATCACCTATTTTATTGTAGGCAACTGTTTTTCTATTAGGCTAATAAGTGTTTTGCATATTTTAATATATACTCAACACATTTCAATTTATTAAATAAACCAGAGAAGTTTGTATTGGGAAAATATGTCAGACCTGGAGGACAACATTCTTGAATGCTCAGCTCATAAACAGCAGGAGGGAAACTCATTTTACAATGAAGAAAATAATAATCTTTGAATTTTGTGTTTATATGTACAAATTTCCCAGCATATTTTGTATCTGTAGTGTTGTTTTATAAGGATTTCTACTGTGGGTGTCAAATGGATTTTTTTTTCTTGTGTCATTTTATGTTTTTCATAAAATACAATCCTATTGGCTCTAATTTCATTTAAATTCAGTAAGGCAATCCCTGGTATTCAAATATAGCATATCACTATTTAACTCTTCTTTTGTCACCTACCATATTAAAAATAAATCATTTATATATTTGTCATAGGACAGTAGATTTGCATTCAAACTATGGGCTAGATTACAGGCTTTTGCATAACATCTGTAGATGGAGGCTTTTTGCATGCGTCAGGTTGCGCTCGTAATATGAGTTGAAAGTAAAAGGTTTGCATGTGAGCAAAAACTGACGCACAGAAAAGAGTTGAAAATGGAATACTGCATTAACGTATTTTCCCATAGACCCTAATGAAGGAAAATGCTGTAATCACCACTACACTACTTAACCCCTACACTGCCAATACCCCACTGCAATAAACTCCCTTCTCTACTTAACCCCTACACCACCACACCCCTCACTGCAAACTACGCCTACACTACTTAACTCCCTAACAGCAACCCCCCAATACCTCTTCCCTTACACCTCCTAAGTTACAAAAAAATGAACACTAACAAAAAAACCACTAACAAAAATAAAACACCCAAACCAGTTAGGCCTATACAAAAACTAAGGTCCCCTTAAGACAAACCCACCCCAAAATAAAAAGCCCTACAGTAACACTAAAACCTACTCTAAAAATTGCCCTAAAAATGACATTTTGGAGGGCATTGTCCTAAAGTGATTACAGCTCTTTTTTTTATTTAAAAAAAAAAAACCCTGTTCTAAAACCAAAGAACACCCCCATCCCCAAAAAAAGCCAATCTTATAAAACCTACACTTAAAATTACCCTGAGAAGGGACATTTGATAGGACATTGCCCTAAAGTGATAAAGCTCTTTTGCCCAGAATATAAATAAAAAATCCCTATTCTAAAAAAATTCTCTAAACTAAAAAATCCCCTAGTCTAAAAAAAATCCTATCCTTAAAAAATAGATATCCTTGAAAAGGGCATTTGGTAATACATTGCCCTAAAGCAGTTCCAGCTATTTTGTGAACCAAACATAAGAAATCCCTAAAAAAAATTTTTTTTTTAAAAAGCCTATCCTGAAAAAAAACTAATAAAAAGAATTAAAAAATTATATTCTTAAAAAAAGAAGACCCCCCCAAAAAAGCCTAGCCCCAAAGTTTCTACTCACCCAAGAATATGACTACTACAGGATCGGCTCTGGTGGTAATTTTCCTGTATGCTAAGAACATTGGAATGTTAAATATTTACAGATTTGTTTTATATATTTTTATATACAGTATATATGTATATATATTTATATATACTGTGTATATATATATATATATATATATATATATATATATATATATATATATATATATATATATATATATATATATATATATATATAAAAGCTCTTTACATTCCAATGCATGACCATATACCATATACCTTTTAAGACTTATAAATATTGTTTATGATTATTTCTATGACTACATTTTACCAGATAGTGTTTATATGAGTTTAACAGTTTATTTTAGTGTATTTATGATTGCTACAACTTTTTTTTTAACTCACTACCCTTTATGCAGGGTTGTCACTTACCCAACAAGTGTAAATCGAAATTGAGCTCACACGTGCGTGCTATTTCCATTTCGTGCAAGAAATCGAAATAACCCAAAATTGCTCACACACAAAAGTTAGCTCTCCATTTTTAATCTAGGTAGTTTTAGCAACTGTATTAAGTAGTTAATCAGCAGCTGACCTCTCAATATTTCATTTGTAATGATATCAGTTTGATACAATATTCCATTGCTTCCTACCAGTTTATTAGCAGGGTAATTGGCTTTGTCTTTTGTTTTGTGTCTTTGACCTCTGCTGAAGCATCCAGCTGTTCCACACTTGCCTGATCATTGTTTCATAGTCTAAGATTTAACTGACAAGATATATTAATTCTACCACTGTATTAATCCTATTCTCTCCTACCAATAGGGTTTCAGCCATTTGCTACCTATAGCTGCAAATTATTTCTTTTCAAGTGGAGTGTATACTGAAGTTTCTATCATTATCTTTCAACAAGTCTCGGATCAAAGTAAGAAACAGGTTAAAGGGTTCTTTTAAAGTTTCTTTGAATAATCTTCTACAAAATCATGTTGTTAAAAATATATATTTTATCAAATCTTGTTTCATATATTTTTAAAATCCTGAAGTAGCGTATATATCGTTGTGTATAGTGTACTTATGACCTTTATCTTCTGACTCATATTTGCTTTTTTAAATCATCTTGATTTTCCTCAATTTAAATTGGAAAAAATTAAACCTTATTTTATTTAAAATAGAATATGTATAGAATATAAAACACTGACACAATCATTATAAACAGTAATGTCAGACTTTGTCATTTAAAAGTGAACATACCCTACCATTTTTTTTTTATATTTAAACCTCTGCTAATATTTTCAGCCTATTATATTGTGCAGTTCATTTACAAAAGACTGTTTATAAAACCACAGCAACAGGAAACCCTAAGACAATGAAATTTCTTTACAGAAGTTTTTGTGAATCTATGGGATGATCATGCTCATTTACACATTGCAAACATTTTCCCTTAAATACAGTAGAAAAATTTATCATTTTATACATTGCAATATTTTATGACCTGTTTTGCACATGCATTTACATAAAAGTATATATTTGATTTTTGAATTCTATAAAAGGTTAAACCTTGCATTAGATCATTCCCAATAGCTAATCACATGATTACCAATCTAGGTGCACATATCAAAGCGTTTGTTCCTTGATGCTGTTAAATAGCATAAACTGCAACCCATAACCAAAACAAGAACAAGGAAACTGGAGGGGGAAAACATGGGGGTCATATTTATTGAATGACAAACATGATATCAGCCCACGCTAGTCTTTTGTTAAGAGTTAAATCCAAGTAGAGGCAAATTATTTTATAAGAAAAAACAACAAGGAAGAGGCGCCAATGGTGCAGATCAATGGTGGTTCTTATAATGTGCCGATAGTATATGAACACAGGGTACTCACAAATGATAAAGGCAATCAATTATGCCAGTAGGGGCAGGCTGGATTTCATCAGCAATCCAGCTGGCTGGTCGTGGAGGCAGCTCTCTACCGGCATCCAACAGGAGACAATCTATAAATAAAAGTAATAGATAGAGGCGCCAATGGTGCAGATCAATGGTGATTCGGTAACACTAGTAGCCAATGATATACAGGGTACTCACATGTGTTGAAGGCAATCACTTATGCCTATAGAGACAGGCTGGATTTTAACAGCAATCCAGCTGGCTGATCCAAAGTACAATGGCAATATGTGGGTGTCAGAACGTTAACATTCTAGAAGTAGCATAGCAAAAATACCATACACAGCACTCAGAGTGGGTTTATATAAAAACAGATTTATTAAAACAAATAAAAGAGTTTACCACTCAGCTTAGTGCCAGATTGTATATGGTATGTAGGGAAACAATGCAACGCGTTTTTCAGATATACTGTTTCCTCAGGCATGTTTCTCAACAGATCTTTACCTCCTTATATAGGGCTATGCTACTAGAGTACACCCATATCCCACCCCTAACAGTTATCAGATGGCAGACCAATCAAAAACCGTCATTTGGAAAGACACCCCAACTGCTGCAATATAATGCTATATAATTCTATGGGAGATACTGTTGCCAAAAAATTTTGTAAACATACTCAATGTTTCTTGCATTCTATGTGTGTGATTTAATATTTAGCAATAACATCATACTTTTTATAGTGAAAACTTAGTAATTTATGGTGATCGTGATTCCCGTAATCTAATTGGATGTTATGACCATCCATCAAAAAGTACTGGGGCAGATCATATTAACGGCTCACTGATACGTCTAGATGGCCGTCAATCAAATGTTTCTGCATGGTAAAAAACCTCCTGGCGTTCTGACCACTAGTAATCTATCACTCAGGGGAGTGGCTTCCAATAAGAGTGCCGATATAGGGCCGCACCTCTGGTTCTACTCAAACAAGCTGTGTGTTATCATTGACGCCCATTGGTGTCAAGGGAGATCTATCATTGGTCCAGGATAGATGTAAACAAAGGCGCCCATTGGTCCTACCTATGGATGTCATTGATGTGGGAAAATCTATCATTGGTCCGTGGTGGATGTAAACATAGGCCCCCATTGGTCCCACCTCCGGATGGCAATGATACTACACTGTGTGCAGAATTATTAGGCAAATGAGTATTTTGACCACATCATCCTCTTTATGCATGTTGTCTTACTCCAAGCGGTATAGGCTCGAAAGCCTACTACCAATTAAGCATATTAGGTGATGTGCATCTCTGTAATGAGAAGGGGTGTGGTCTAATGACATCAACACCCTATATCAGGTGTGCATAATTATTAGGCAACTTCCTTTCCTTTGGCAAAATGGGTCAAAAGAAGGACTTGACAGGCTCAGAAAAGTCAAAAATAGTGAGATATCTTGCAGAGGGATGCAGCACTCTTAAAATTGCAAAGCTTCTGAAGCGTGATCATCGAACAATCAAGCGTTTCATTCAAAATAGTCAACAGGGTCGCAAGAAGCGTGTGGAAAAACCAAGGCGCAAAATAACTGCCCATGAACTGAGAAAAGTCAAGCGTGCAGCTGCCAAGATGCCACTTGCCACCAGTTTGGCCATATTTCAGAGCTGCAACATCACTGGAGTGCCCAAAAGCACAAGGTGTGCAATACTCAGAGACATGGCCAAGGTAAGAAAGGCTGAAAGACGGCCACCACTGAACAAGACACACAAGCTGAAATGTCAAGACTGGGCCAAGAAATATCTCAAGACTGATTTTTCTAAGGTTTTATGGACTGATGAAATGAGAGTGAGTCTTGATGGGCCAGATGGATGGGCCCGTGGCTGGATTGGTAAAGGGCAGAGAGCTCCAGTCCGACTCAGACGCCAGCAAGGTGGAGGTGGAGTACTGGTTTGGGCTGGTATCATCAAAGATGAGCTTGTGGGGCCTTTTCGGGTTGAGGATAGAGTCAAGCTCAACTCCCAGTCCTACTGCCAGTTTCTGGAAGACACCTTCTTCAAGCAGTGGTACAGGAAGAAGTCTGCATCCTTCAAGAAAAACATGATTTTCATGCAGGACAATGCTCCATCACACGTGTCCAAGTACTCCACAGCGTGGCTGGCAAGAAAGGGTATAAAAGAAGAAAATCTAATGACATGGCCTCCTTGTTCACCTGATCTGAACCCCATTGAGAACCTGTGGTCCATCATCAAATGTGAGATTTACAAGGAGGGAAAACAGTACACCTCTCTGAACAGTGTCTGGGAGGCTGTGGTTGCTGCTGCACGCAATGTTGATGGTGAACAGATCAAAACACTGACAGAATCCATGGATGGCAGGCTTTTGAGTGTCCTTGCAAAGAAAGGTGGCTATATTGGTCACTGATTTGTTTTTGTTTTGTTTTTGAATGTCAGAAATGTATATTTGTGAATGTTGAGATGTTATATTGGTTTCACTGGTAAAAATAAATAATTGAAATGGGTATATATTTGTTTTTTGTTAAGTTGCCTAATAATTATGCACAGTAATAGTCACCTGCACACACAGATATCCCCCTAAAATAGCTATAACTAAAAACAAACTAAAAACTACTTCCAAAACTATTCAGCTTTGATATTAATGAGTTTTTTGGGTTCATTGAGAACATGGTTGTTGTTCAATAATAAAATTAATCCTCAAAAATACAACTTGCCTAATAATTCTGCACTCCCTGTATTGCTGCGATTAACAGATATTTTTGACAGTACGATTGCACTCCCCAGAAACAATACAACTCATAACCAGACGTTGGCAGTTATGCGATTGAAAAAAAACACTTGATTGCTGTGTAATTGTAATTGTAGTTACTGTGATTGTTAGCTTTTCAAAAACGCACATAAAGGCAGAGATTATGTCAATCAGGACTTCCATCGGTAATGTGCAAATATGTATATAAAAAATAAGTAGCAAATAAGCTTGCGAAATAGTGAGTGCAACAACTGAAAATCCTACTATAATGTGAATAGATATCTATATTGAAAGTGTATGTATATATATGTACACATTTATATTAATATGAGAATATAAGTGGTGTGTTGTGCTATATCATAAAATATAGTTTTTTTTAAAAAGAACAGATACTATCATAAATTGTTTGTGGATACGTGAAATGATTGATGAGTAATATAAAAAGTGGTAAAGTTTTTCTATTGTTATTAAAACTAGGATTGTCCTTAAAAATCTTATTTCTTTGACATTCCGTGAACTAGTTAATAGATAGTAATAGTAAATAAAAAGTACCTAAATGTGTGAAGACATAATGTGGGCTCTCCTAATTAGAGAGATCATTATATATATAATTAGTGTATTGTGAATTGCTGGCATGAATTCCATATCTATGAAATAGTGGGTGAATATACGTGTGGTGAATAAGTGTTGGTACACTAGATAATATTATCAAGTAACTTAAGTGTGGACTCCTTATGTGTCCTGATATATGATAATCTTAACTAAATACAAGGTCAAGCAGCAGGGTGGGTGTCCCAAACCTCCGGTCTGCAGGTGGTATGACCCATAAATCAATATTAAGAATTGCCCCACAACAAATCCCATTAGGGCAACATAAAATTATCACAATCAAATGTATACCTAAAATAAACAATGCTACCTTATTCCCTAATAGAACCAAGACTGATGGGTATCAATGAGTCAAGGGGGGCCAAACTAAGCAAATTCCATAGAGTCTATAACCTCATTTAGCCCCGTAGGGAAGAGCGTTTGGAATTTAAAGATCCAATATGTTTCCCTTTCTCTTAGGCGAGTGAATCTGTTATAATGATGGCTATTGGGAACACTTTCTAAAGGTGTAATCCTGAAATGACATCTACCTTTCATACTTTTAGCACAATTGTGCCTGGAGACACTGTGTTTAGGGGACTTTTTGATCACATTCCTTTGGTGTTCCCGCCATCTAAGCCGCACCTTTCTAGAGGTGCGTCCAATGTACTGGATTCCACATGCACAAATAAGTAATATATTTTTTTCCTTGTATAATAAATTTACACATGTGACAGCGTCTGTGTCCACATCTATAGGTACCATTATTATTATCAGTCTTCCTAATCATATGATCATGATTCTTAGACCCATTCTTTTGATGTTTAATAGATTTTTTGGTCATGACTACCTTACTGGGTGCCAATTTTTGTTTCAAAGTGGGCGCCCCCCTATACACAATCCTAGGTTGAGGAGCCAACACTTTCTTTAGTATGGGATCTCTTAGTAGAATTGGCCAATGTTTCTTTAGAATTCTATTTACTGCCCTAAAATTAGAATTATATTGAGTAACAAATAAGGGTTTCCAGTACATTGGACGCACCTCTAGAAAGGTGCGTCTTAGATGGGGGGAAAACCAAAGGAATGTGATCAAAAAGTCCCCTAAACACAGTGTCTCCAGGCACAATTGTGCTAAAAGTATGAAAGGTAGATGTCATTTCAGGATTACACCTTTAGAAAGTGTTCCCAATAGCCATCATTATAACAGATTCACTCGCCTAAGACAAAGGGAAACATATTTCTTTAAAATCCAAACGCTATTCCCTACGGGGCTAAATGAGGTTATAGACTCTATGGCATTTGCTTAGTTTGGCCCCCCTTGACTCATTGATACCCATCAGTCTTGGTTCTATTAGGGAATAAGGTAGCATTGTTTATTTTAGGTATACATTTGATTGTGATAATTTTATGTTGCCCTAATGGGACTTGTTGTGGGGCAATTCTTAATATTGATTTATGGGTCATACCACCTGCAGACTGGATGTTTGGGACACCCACCCTGCTGCATGACCTTGTATTTAGTTAAGATTATCATATATCAGGACACATAAGGAGTCCACACTTAAGTTACTTGATAATATTATCTAGGGTACCAACACTTATTCACCACGCGTATATTCACCCACTATTTCATAGATATGGAATTCATGCCAGCAATTCACAATACACTAAATATATATATATATATATATATATATATATATAATATTGACAAAACAGATCAGCACTCACCAACACTTTAACCACTCAGTGCACGGCGAAAAAGTAAATACAATAATGAGTATTGCATAAGGGCAAGACCTGGTGATGATCCCTGTAGTCCCTCGCAAAGAAAGCCAGCACATGAGATTTAGAACAACGCACCTTCCTTTAATGCAAAAGTAGCATAACGTTTCAGCTCCCACTGGAGCTTTGATCACATGCAGCAGTTCATGAGAATAAGTCAGGCATAAAACAACACACACAGCTAAAACCTTAAATACCCCCACCCACCAATCAAAATGCAACACCAAAAACCGCAAAATACAAAGGTAATCACATCAGCTGTGTATCATAATGTCAGGCATGGACCGCAAGCGGCAATGCGTGTCCATGGAAACTCAATAGCATATATCTCGCAACTGCGCATGCGTAAATGACGTAATCGCGCATGCGTGTGCAGTGACGTCATGGCGTCTAAGCTGGTTGTCATGGATAACATAAACAAAAAATAGAAGGACAGCGGAAAAGCACCGCAATAACAAAGGCAATGTCTAACCATCATCTTCACCCAAAACTAGGCATCAAGACAACACTGCGCATTGTCCACTATTATATACACATAAAATCTATCAAAGACATTGCTGTACGCCAACAAGCATATATCTAGTGAATGACGGAACTAAACAACCTGTATACAGGTTGCACACAAATTAAATTGCATATGATCAGTTAGTGAAACCAAATTTAAAAACAAAACAGCCATATTTGTAGTTAGCCACCAGTATATTAATGCATAAGTAATCTACTTATAAAAAATGAGCTAAATATAGCCCCTAATATAGTCCGATCAGGACTTAACTGTAAATTAGAATGAAATATGACATTATAAACATATAGTGGCCACTAGAGAAATAACTAAACATATTTACAAAATTTTAGAGCGTGTATCTAGGGTATGGTAAAAACATCCATAATCAGATGAAAGGAAACCCACAGTCATTTATAGAAGCAGCTGTAATCAATGGACATATTTAAGCCTTTGGGTGCTATAGTGTCAAGTCGATAGATCCAACGGGATTCCATTTTTAGCAGAGCCTTGGCTCGATCACCCCCACGTCTACTCTTTGGTATGTGGTCAATTAGAATAGTCCTCAATGTAGAGATAGAATGTCCCGCTTGAGCAAAGTGGCGTGCCACTGGCTGATCCGAGGTGTCCTTATCCAAAGCCAATCGAATGGCTGTCTTATGATTGGCTAACCTCTCTCTGAAGGATGTAATGGTTTTACCCACATAGTATAGCGAGCAGGGGCAAATGAGAGACGTAGATCACATGATCAGAAGTGCACGTGAGCCGATGTCGTATATTTAAGATTTGGTTCGTATGTGGATGATGGAACCTATTCCCAATGATCATGCCATTGCAAGTGATGCAATTCCCACATCTATGACATCCCTTCTTCTTAGGGGTTAACCAAGTTTGACTTTGGTAGCTTGTGATGGGGTCGGTCTTCATCAAAATGTCACGGAGATTTCGTGCTCTCTTATAGACCAATCTTGGTGGTGATGTCTCTCCAAACGGTAACGTGTTATCTGTTGACACAATCGGCCAGTGCTGCTTAATTGCATCTTGTATCCTACGTGATGCTGGAGTGTAAGTGGTAATGAAATTCATACGTTGTTCAACCAGCTTGAGTGGTTTCGTTAGTAGTGATTGTTGGCTGAGTGCTATTGCTTTATCACCTTGTTCTGTGATCAGCGATTCAGGATAGCCTCTGTCGATAAATTTCTGTGCCATTGCTTCTAGTTGAACCTTCTTGTGGGTCTCCTCGGTGTTATTGTGTACGACCCGCAGGAGTTGAGATGAGCTTACCCCCTTTTTTTGAAAAGATGGATGGAAACTATTATAATGGAGGATTGAGTTTTTATCTGTAGGTTTATTATACAGTTTAGTAAAGAGTCTAAGGCCAGATGGTGTATCCTTTTTATATATCTCAAGGTCCAAAAAATGTATACAATCATCATTAAGGTCCATCTTGAACTGTACAGTAGAATTTAGACCATTAAGGTTATTGAACCATGAGGTTAGAGACTCTTTGTCACCTCTCCAAAGCATAAAGACATCATCAATGTAGCGCTTGAAGAACCTGATGGAGCCCCGTTCAGCCAAGAAAATATTCTCCTGTTCATACATGGACATATAGATATTTGCATAGGACGGGGCCATATTAGAGCCCATAGCCGTTCCAAGTATTTGCAAATAAAATGTATTTTCAAATCAGAAATAATTCTTGGCTAAACAGAGCTCCAAAAGCTCCAACAAGAACTCCACAGGTGGGCCACAGTAATGAGGATTACCAGATAGGATTCTCCTGACCATCTCCTTCCCATGTGAATGTGGGATAATGGTATATAGATTTATAACATCCAATGTGACTAAAATGTCATCAATTTGGATGTCCTCCATTTGTGAGATCTCTTACAATAAGAAGGGTAGGTTTACGAAAAATAAACGTGTAAATTTTGACACTATTGACAGTAGTGGGGGTGATTCCTCAGGGAGTGAAATGACTAACACTTCAAAGAAGACAACAAGTGGTAGTGGAGTGTCCACTAGATCCTCACAGCGACCCCCTTTATCCACGGTCACAGACCCAGACACCATAGGAGGGGGGGGAGGAAACACCAAAAAAACTGGAAATTGAAGAACGAAACAATAGTGTACAATTTGAGTTCACGTATTTTGTCTAAGGATGAGCTTTCACTACTCAATAAGGGTTTATCATTCATTCCTACCCCTAAACCTGATCTATTTGATATCCGTGTAGATGTACACCGTTTTCAGCGCCAGTTAAAACTCAAAGAGTTCTTTAAAAATAGCGCTGATTATGAACCAAAACCGTTTAAAGCTAAAAGTTCTTTTGAACCAACCATTACACATCCAACAATTAAAACATTTACACACATGGTCAATACAGATATCAGTATGGATCAATCCAATTTGAGTAATACATGGGATAATCTCACCACAATGGAAAGAAGTGCCTTAAAAACTTTAACTGAAGATAGCACCATTGTGATCAGGCAAGCCGATAAGGGCGGTGCCATTGTGGTGTTAGATTATTACATGTATAGATGTGAAGCTCTCAGACAATTAGAGGATGGTACAACCTACCGTAAGCTAACGTATAATCCTACCACTAAATTTAAAGAACAGGTTGACCAACTCTTGTGTATGTCTCTTGATGCAGGTTTTATTGATGAGGACACTTTTGGTTATTTGACGGTTGTAAACCCCATTAGTCCCATTCTGTACCTCTTACCCAAAATACATAAGAGTATGGTTAACCCACCAGGTCGTCCAATAGTGTCGGCGAGGGGCTCACTTCTCCAGCCTCTCGCCGAATACATTGACTACTTCTTGCAACCTGTTGTCCAATCAACTGGATCCTACCTGAAGGATTCCTCTGAACTAATACATCTCCTACCACAAATGGAGGACATCCAAATTGATGACATTTTAGTCACATTGGATGTTATAAATCTATATACCATTATCCCACATTCACATGGGAAGGAGATGGTCAGGAGAATCCTATCTGGTAATTCTCATTACTGTGGCCCACCTGTGGAGTTCTTGTTGGAGCTTTTGGAGCTCTGTTTAGCCAAGAATTATTTCCGATTTGAAAATACATTTTATTTGCAAATACTTGGAACGGCCATGGGCTCTAATATGTCCCCGTCCTATGCAAATATCTATATGTACATGTATGAACAGGAGAATATTTTCTTTGCTGAACGGGGCTCCATCAGGTTCTTCAAGCGCTACATTGATGATGTCTTTATGCTTTGGAGAGGTGACAAAGAGTCTCTAACCTCATGGTTCAATAACCTTAATGGTCTAAATTCTACTGTACGGTTCAAGATGGACCTTAATGATGATTGTATACATTTTTTGGACCTTGAGATATATAAAAAGGATACACCATCTGGCCTTAGACTCTTTACTAAACTGTATAATAAACCTACAGATAAAAACTCAATCCTCCATTATAATAGTTTCCATCCATCTTTTCAAAAAAAGGGGGTAAGCTCATCTCAACTCCTGCGGGTCGTACGCAATAACACTGAGGAGACCCACAAGAAGGTTCAACTAGAAGCAATGGCACAGAAATTTATCGACAGAGGCTATCCTGAATCGCTGATCATGGAACAAGGTGATAAAGCAATAGCACTCAGCCAACAATCACTACTAACAAAACCACTCAAGCCGGTTGAACAACGTATGAATTTCATTACCACTTACACTCCAGCATCACGTAGGATACAAGATGCAATTAAGCAGCACTGGCCGATTGTGTCAACAGATAACACTTTACCTTTTGGAGAGACACCACAAACCAAGATTGGTCTATAAGAGAGCACGAAATCTCCGTGACATTTTGATGAAGACCGACCCCATCACAAGCTACCAAAGTCAAACTTGGTTACCCCCTAAGAAGAAGGGATGTCATAGATGTGGGAATTGTATCACTTGCAATGGCATGATCGTTGGGAATAGGTTCCATTATCCACATACGAACCAAATCTTAATATGCGAACCAAATTTAATATACGACATCGGCTCACGTGCACTTCTGATCATGTGATCTACGTAATCATTTGCCCCTGCTCGCTATACTATGTGGGTAAAACCATTACATCCTTCAGAGAGAGGTTAGCCAATCATAAGACATCCATTCGATTGGCTTTGGATAAGGGCACCTCGGATCAGCCAGTGGCACGCCACTTTGCTCAAGCGGGACATTCTATCTCTACATTGAGGACTATTATAATTGACCACGTACCAAAGAGTAGACGTGGGGGTGATCGAGCCAAGGCTCTGCTAAAAATGGAATCCCGTTGGATCTATCGACTTGACATTATAGCACCCAAAGGCTTAAATATGTCCATTGATTACAGCTGCTTCTATAAATGACTGTGGGTTTCCTTTCATCTGATTATGGATGTTTTTACCATACCCTAGATATACGCTGTAAAATTTTGTAAATATGTTTAGTTATTTTTCTAGTGGCCACTATATGTTTATAATGTCATATTTAATTCTAATTTACAGTTAAGTCCTGATCGGACTATATTAGGGGCTATATTTAGCTCATTTTTTATAAGTAGATTACTTATGCATTAATATACTGGTGGCTAACTACAAATATGGCTGTTTTGTTTTTAAATTTGGTTTCACTAACTGATCATATGCAATTTAATTTGTGTGCAACCTGTATACAGGTTGTTTAGTTCCGTCATTCACTAGATATATGCTTGTTGGCGTACAGCAATGTCTTTGATAGATTTTATGTGTATATAATAGTGGGCAATGCGCAGTGTTGTCTTGATGCCTAGTTTTGGGTGAAGGTGATGGTTAGACATTGCCTTTGTTATTGCGGTGCTTTTCCGCTGTCCTTCCATTTTTTGTTTATGGTATCCATGACAACCAGCTTAGACGCCATGACGTCACTGCGCACGCATGCGCGATTACGTCATTTACGCATGCGCAGTTGCGAGATATATGCTATTGAGTTTCCATGGACACGCATTGCCGCTTGCGGTCCATGCCCGACATTATGATACACAGCTGATGTGATTACCTTTGTATTTGGCGTTTTTTGGTGTTGCATTTTGATTGGTGGGTGGGGGTATTTAAGGGTTTAGCTGTGTGTGTTGTTTTATGCCTGACTTATTCTCATGAACTGCTGCATGTGATCAAAGCTCCAGTGGGAGCTGAAACGTTATGCTACTTTTGCATTAAAGGAAGGTGTGTTGTTCTAAATCTTCTGTGCTGGCTTTCTTTGCGAGGGACTACAGGGATCATCACCAGGTCTTGCCCTTATGCAATACACATTATTGTATATATATATATATATATATATATATATATATAATGATCTCTCTGATTAGGAGAGTGCTTCCACATTATGTCTTCACACATTTAGGTACTTTTTATTTACTATTACTATCTATTAACTAGTTCACGGAATGTCAAAGAAATAAGATTTTTAAGGACAATCCTAGTTTGAATAACAATAGAGAAACTTTTTATATTACTCATCAATCATTTCACGTATCCACAAACAATTAATGATAGTATCTGTTCTTTTTTAAAAAACTATATTTTATGATATAGCACAACACACCACTTATATTCTCATATTAATATAAATGTGTACATATATATACATAAACTTTCAATATAGATATCTATTCACATTACAGTAGGATTTTCAGTTGTTGCACTCACTATTTCGCAATCTTATTTGCTACTTATTTTTATATACATATTTGCACATTACCGATGGAAGTCCTGATTAACGTAATCTCTGCATTTATGTGCATTTTTGAAAAGCTAACAATCACAGTAACTACAATTACAATTACACAGCAATCAAGTGTTTTTTTCAATCGCATAACTGCCAACGTCTGGTTATGAGTTGTATTGTTTCTGGGGAGTGCAATCGTACTGTCAAAAATATCTGTTAATCGCAGCAATAGTATCATTGCCATCCGGAGGTGGGACCAATGGGGGCCTATGTTTACATCCACCACGGACCAATGATAGATTTTCCCACATCAATAACATCCGTAGGTAGGACCAATGGGCGCCTTTGTTTACATCTATCCTGGACCAATGATAGTTCTCCCTAGACACCAATGGGCGTCAATGATAACACACAGCTTGTTTGAGTAGAACCAGAGGTGCGGCCCTATATCGGCACTCTTATTGGAAGCCACTCCCCTGAGTGATAGATTACTAGTGGTCAGAACGCCCGGAGGTTTTTTTCCGCGCAGAAACATTTGATTGACGGCCATCTAGACGTATCAGTGAGCCGTTAATATGATCTGCCCCAGTACTTTTTGATGGATGGTCATAATATCCAATTAGATTACAGGAATCACGATCACCATAAATTACTTAGTTTTCACTATAAAAAGTATGATGTTATTGCTAAATATTAAAACACACACATAGAATGCAAGAAACATTGAGTATGTTTACAAATTTTATTGGCAACAGTATCTCCCATAGAATTATATAGCATTATATTGCAGCAGGGGGGGTGTCTTTCCAAATGACGGTTTTTGATTGGTCTGCCATCTGATAACTGTTAGGGGTGGGACATGGGTGTACTCTAGTAGCATAGCCCTATATAAGGAGGTAAAGATCTGTTGAGAAACATGCCTGAGGAAACAGTATATCTGAGAAACGCGTCGCATTGTTTCCCTACATACCATATACAATCTGGCACTAAGATAAGTGGTAAACTCTTTTATATGTTTCAATAAATCTGTTTTTATATAAACCCACTCTGAGTGCTGTGTATGGTATTTTTGCTATGCTACTTCTAGAGTGTTAACGTTCTGACACCCACATATTTCCATTGTACTTTGGATCAGCCAGCTGGATTGCTGTTAAAATCCAGCCTGTCTCTATAGGCATAAGTGATTGCCTTCAACACATGTGAGTACCCTGTATATCATTGGCTACTAGTGTTACCGAATCACTATTGATCTGCACCATTGGCGCCTCTATCTATTGCTTTTATTTGCGAATTATTTTATTAATAAGACCCAAACTGACAGTGGCAAGACTCACCTAGGATATCTTTAAACAGTCTACTGTTAGTGAAAGCACCTGAGGCTTTGACCTAAAGTATTTTTTATTTGCATGAAGCGCATATCTTGACCTAAAATAGGCCTCTCTCTATTAACTATCTCCTTCCTAGATAGTTCAAATGTTACAAACTTTCAATTGGGGTTAAAGAGGGCGCTTACAGCATTTAGGTTAAAATTAATTAATTTGTGTAATACTCTAGAAATTAAACACAATTTAAATATCTCTAAAGGGTCATACAAAAGTACCCTCTAAATCACATAAGTTGTATTAAAAGTAACAACTAAATCACATAAGTTGTATTAAAACCTCAGAATTCATCAATAGTTTCACAAAATTACAGAGCTAAATCTCATAAATTGTATAAAAAATTCCACAGTTTATCGTAATTACTTGAGATAACTAGAAATTGTTACTTCCTTTTTAAAAGATCTTTATTAAATACATAAAATGTTCTTTAGAATTCATCCACAGTATAAGTATCAAAAACTTTTTATACATCAACCAAACACCTGAAAATATAAATATAAAATATGTATATTTAAATATGTTTAAAAAAGTGGCTTACGCATTGACTCAGACAAATTGACTCAGAAAAAAATACTTTAAGTCCTAATAAGACAAAACAAAAAAGAAGAAAGAATAGTCTGTTTGCAAAGTTTGCAATAATTCAATTTGTCCTTGTTTCAAACCTTAAGGGCTGAATTTCTTAGATTAACTCTTCACAGTCACTGATATTGACCCTAGGTATATTACCGTGGGTGTGCTTCTTCTATTCACTACTTTTTATTAACCACTAAGGTAAATCCCTGTGGGTGTGCTTCTAATATTCACTACTTTCTCACCTTTTATTCCGATGTATTCACTGGCTTCAGTATAGTCATTTGAGGTGTTCTTACCTCTCATTCTCTCTGGCGGGTTTCCAATTTTCACTCCCTCCTCTGGTTGGTTAGTGTGACGTCACTCGCTTCCGACTGCTGCTTGTAATACTTGTGAAAGTACTATATTACTCCGTCTTCACCAACCTTTTCAGCTTCTCCGAATTTGGTCTATTCACACTCCTTGCCAACTCCAAAACAACTGCCAAGTTTTGTATCACACTGTCACAGATCCACGCGTTTCACCCTCTTCAGGGCTTTCTCAAGATCTTGATATTTGTATTTAATTTCTAGCGTATTACACAAATTAATTAAGTTTAACCTAAATGCTGTAAGTGCCCTCTTAAGCCCCAATTGAAAGTTTGCAAGTTTGACCTAAAGTAGTCATCTCTACCACTGGACAGCCATTTCAAAGTCCAGGCTAAGTTCCCTTTAATAATCCATGAGCTACCATCTAAAGCAATGGGGAAACAGGAGCTCCAAGCCTTAAGGGGCTTTATAGTAGCAAGTGTACAGCAAGCAAGTGCTCAAGGGAGTTCAAAACTGAGAGCCCTGGACTTAAAAAGGTTAAATCAACTTGCCCAACTCTGCTGTGGTAATTGAAGTATATGTAAGGAAGCCAGAAAGCTCAGGCGCCACCCATCCATGACCTGAAAGAACAAGCACCAGGGAGAGAAGTAGATAATGCATGGCAACACAAGAAAAAGAATGTAATCAACACTATACTAGAGAGTGAAAAACCCATCCCTATAAAATGTAGCAACACAAACTCTCTCACACACACACAAACACATGCACACACACACACTTATACACACATAATTGCTTTCAGGGAGATAACTTTAAGACCACTTGGAGTCATTGTACTATCTTTCCAGTTCAATACCCAAACACCTACTAAGTGCTGCATGGATTTCGAGTTTAGAATATATAATGCTAAAAACATCTGTAAAAATCTTTCCTGCATTTAAGAAGGTTCTTAAAGAGTCACAAAATTAATAATCATACAAAATCATCACATCTATAATGACATTAGGCCACATCATATCAGTAACAATTGTAATAAAATATAAAAGCATATATAACTTATGCAACAACATGTTGGGACATCCACATTAAAATAACATTATGAAGTGAATATATGACAGTATGGAAATGTTTCCTTTGTAGCATTGCATGTAAGTAATAAATGATAAAGTAGTAGCCATAGCAATAAGCAAATTAAGGGCATTAAACTCAAAAATTAATTTACAATAAAATTGTATTGTGCAGGAGAGATTATTATAGATTAATATGTATTTAATAGACATATATGTGATATCCTGTAAAGCTAATGAGATCTGCAGGGATCTCATTTTGTAAATTTTTTATTCTGATGAAATACATGTGTACTGACTTTTTGTTAAAACGAGTTGAGTTGCAACTATTTCATATCATAATTTTGAGTAGTTTTTACATAATACTGTGCATCATGATATGGTTAGTTGTCTTGTGGAGGTAATTTTATTTTTATGAAAAGATCACCTAAGGGAAAATCAGATAGATTACGAGTTATGCGCGCTATTGGGAAATTAACGAACGCAACAAAAGTTGCATTATTTCACCCCCTATAGCGCAGCCATTACAAGTTTTCAAACAGCTGGCTTGTGCGTGCGATATGGCTGCCATACCGCACAAAATACAAGCTGTTTTGACATGCTCGTGCACACTTTCCCTATAGACATCAATGGGGAGAGCAGGTAAAAAAAACACCTGCGGTTGCGGAATGAAAAGCTCCATAACGCAGCCCCATTGATGTCTATGCGGAAAATAAAAGTTACGTTTAAACCTAACACCCTGACATAAACCCTGAGTCTAAACACTAACCCTAATCTGCCACCCCTGACATCGCCGCCACCTACCTACAGTTATTAACCCCTAATCTGTCACTCCCGATATCGCCACCACTATATTAAAGTTATTAACCCCTATTTCGCCGAACCCAAACATCGCCGTCACTATATTAAAGTTATTAACCCCTATTCCGCCGCTCCCCGACATTGCCGCCACTAAATAAAGGTATTATTTATTTATTATTTTTATTTTATTATTATACTTTATTTATGAAGCGCCAACATATTCCACAGCGCTGTCTATGGATACAATTAATTTAAATAAAACAATACAAGGCTTGTAAGAGACAGGACAAAATTTACAAACACATACAGGGGGATTGAGGGCCCTATTCCTTGGGGAACTTACAATCTAGAAGGGTAGGAGGTTGAAAAACAGGAGGTGAGGACTGCAAGATTGAGAAAGATGTTAATACAGAGTTAGATGAGGGAAATGTTAGGTAAGTGAAATTAATTTATTATTGAGTTGGGTGGTAGGCTATTAACCCCTAAACATCTGGCCTCCCACATCACTACCACTAAATAAATCTATTAACCCCTTAACCGCCAGCCCTCCACATCTCAAGAACCTAAATTAAACTATATTAACCCCTAAACCTAACCCAAACCCTAACGTAACCCGAGCCCTAACACCCCTTAACTTTAACATAATTAAAATAGAGCTAAACTAAAGTTACAATAATTAACTAAATAATACCTATTTAAAACTAAATACATACTTACCTGTGAAAAAAAGCCTAAGATAGCTACAATACAAATCACATCAAAAATACATTCATCATCCAATAGAATGAGAGCTGCTTAAATCCTATTGGTGATTTGAACAGCCAATAGGATTTTAGCAGCTCTAATTCCTATTGGCTAATTCAAATTTTTAAGCCAACAGGAATACAAGGGACACCATTTTGAAAAGGCTCCCTTGCATTGAAGACTCAGTGAACGGCGGCGACCATTTGAAGAGGATGCTCCACGCAGGATGTCTTCAGGGTGGACCAGCTCAACACTGCCGGGATCAAGAAAGAAGATGCCGCCTGGATGAAGATAGAAGAGGCTGCTTGGATGAAGACTTCTAGCTTCCTGGATGAGGACTTTGCCTCTTGGATGAAGATAGAAGAGGCCATCTGGATGAAGACTTCTCACCGCCTGGATGATGATCGTTCAAGCGGGATTTAAAAACTGTAAGTGGATCGTCGGGGTTAGTGTTAGGTTTTATTTTGTTTTTTTTTAAGATTAGGGTTTGGGCTATCCCTAAACAAGCTAAATGCCCATACAAATGCCCTTTTTAGGGCAATGGGTAGCTTAGGCTTTTGTTAGAGTTAGGTTTTTTATTTTCGGGGATTGGTTGGGTGGTGGGTTTTACTGTTGGGGGTCTTTGAAATTTATTTACAGGTAAAAGAGCTGTTTAACTTAGGGCAATGCCCTACCAAAGGCCCTTTTAAGGGCTATTGGTAGTTTATTGTAGGCTAGGTGTTTTTTCTTTATTTTGGGTGGGCTTTTTTTATTTTTATAGGGCTATTAGATAAGGTGTAATTCTTTTTTATTTTGGATAATTTCATTTGTTATTTTTCGTAATTTAGTGTTTGTTATTTTTTGTAATTTAGTCTTTTTTATGTTTTTTAATTAGTAGTGTTAGGATTTTTTTTTTAATGTGTAGTTTAGTTTTATTTAATTGGTAGTTAGTTTAATTTTAGTTTAATAGTTATATTAGTTTAATTGTTAGTTTAAACTTAGTTTTTTTTATTTGACAGGTTTTAATTTAATTTAAGATAGAGAAATTGTAATTTTAATATAAAGTTCGGGGGGCGTTAGGTTTAGCGGTTACTAGTTTAATTTAGTTTATTGCGATGTGGGGGGCTTTCAGTTTAGGGTTTAATAGTTTACTTTAGTATATTTCATTGAGGGAGGCTTGCGGTTTAGGGGTTAATAGGTTTATTATAGTGGCAGCAGTGTAGGGCTTAATAACTTTAGTACAGTGGGGGCGATGTGGGCGGATAGCAAATTAGGGGTTAATAATATTTAAATTTTGTTTGCGATGCTTGAGGGCGGCACTTTAGGGGCTAATAACTTTATAATAGTGGTGACGATGTCGGGGAGCGGCGGAATAGGGGTTAATAATTCTTTTCAGTGGCGGCGATGACGGGAGTGGCAGATTAGTGGTTAATAAGTTTAATATAGTATTTGCGATGTGGGAGGGCCTCGGTTTAGGAGTTAATAGGTAGTTTATGGGTGTTAGTTTACTTTGTAGCAGTTTAGTTATGAGTTTTATGTTACCGTTTTGTAGCGTAAACCTCATAAATATTGCTTTTAAATTGCGGAACATATCTTGTCGGTATAGGCTGGAACGCAAGCTTTTAAGCCTGACCGCAAAACTCGTAATGGCAGTGCTATGGAAGTCCCATGAAAAAACGTAATTTGTACGTGTGCGGGACTGACGTCGTTTAACAGGCTAAAAGGCTTGCGGTACAGCTATACCGACAAGACTTGTAATGGCTACAGTGCTGTTTTAACACTGAAATGGCCATTTTTTTCAGCATTAAATCATGAACGCTCAACTAGGTGTAAGTGAGCTATTCTAAAATATTTTGATTATCTTTTGGTACTTTCTTGGAATGTCAATAAAAAATAAGAATGTGCATTTTTTAATATGTTTGGTATTGTGTGTGTTGCATACTAAGTTGCTGCAACCCTTCTTTGGATTCCCTTTATCCCCAAAAAAACCTTTTGGGTGTTATATGGAGGAAGATAGTGGCTCTGAAGAAAAAAAAAACATTATGAAGGAACTAACTGGTGTCTAGTGGGGAAACTGATGGGAAACATGCTCTCAAACACTCTTGAAAATGCCCTCTAAGGGCAGTAGGTTGAGATTTAGTTTTTTTAACAGCCGTTTATGCCCAAAGGAAGTATTTCTATCTTAAGGCACATATCCATGGCAAATCACATACCCCAAATCACTAATCCCTCCACTCAAAAATGAGTGCACTCGGATGACACTATATTATCTTCCATTAAGGGGAGCGAAAGCAGAGGATTGTATCATGCTCAAAACCGGACAGATAGCTCAGCATGCTAATGCAATGTAGCTGAGCTCTGTAGCAACCCAAGGGTTGCATCCCCGGCGAGGTCCTTTCATCCTTCCTAGGTCAATAAAATGAGCAACGCCTTGAGACCCTTACGGGTGATTAGCTGTGCTTTACAAGTACTCAATACATACATACATCCTTTGTATTGCAGGAAACTAGTTTTAAATACACAAAATGTGTTTCTTAGTTGGTATTTGTGAGTTGTACAATATTTTTAATCATTGCAAGTTTTATGAGAGTGGAGGGCCCTCTAGTGGGTCTGTAACAACATTAAGGGCTTACCAACTTGAAGTCTGGAGAATGTGAGATTGTGTTTTTGTTACAATGTTGCAAAGGAGGAGGCAGTGTTTGTGCTTGCCTTTATAGGGTCCTGCAGCAGAGTATCCGGCCTCTTTTCGGTTCCAGACTTCAAGAGGAAAGTTTCTGTGTCCCTGAAGGAAGAGTGTTGAAGATGGATAGGTCTAGGAGGAAATCTCTGCCACCCAAGAGATACAGGGAGGTTGTTGAGATGACGTCCAGGAAAAAAGGACCTGCTAGACAGACAGAGGAGCATGGATCAGATGATGTGGTACCCCCAACCCCCCAAAAAACGCCCCCCCCAGAGAAGTTTTAATAAGGGGAAAAGGGCCTGCAAAGGAGGGTACTGGGCCCAAATCGAGCCCCCATAGTGAGGCCTGGGTTAATATACGGATCGCAGCCGGGGGAGAGTGGGCTGTGTGGTGGCTCAGGCTGGGCCTAGTGGGGGGCGGGAAGGCCCGCGTGTGCTGGCGGCCCCCCTTATGGGTCCTGGGGTTGTTTTGGGGATGGAGAGTGCAGAGCCCTTGCAAGCTTTGCCACCGGGCAGCCATGGCGGCTGGTAATAGCCAGGCACAAACTTTGGCCTCTGCTATGGCCCCTTCTGCTCAGGTGCTGGGTACGGCCGCGGCCCCAGGCTGTCGGTGGTTCGGTGGTGATACAGCAGGCCGATGGGGCGGGGGGGCCCCCGGTATCGGCGGAGTGCAGAGTGCGCAGCGGTGGCCTTCCCCTCTCAGGTGGCGGGTCACGCGAGATCTACTCCTCTAGTTCGTCAGAGGAGGAGGATCTCGGCGCCCATCTTGGAGGGAGGCTGAGGCAGGAGA
This sequence comes from Bombina bombina, assembly GCF_027579735.1. Lineage (NCBI taxonomy): Eukaryota > Metazoa > Chordata > Amphibia > Anura > Bombinatoridae > Bombina > Bombina bombina. The sequence goes on along the minus strand of NC_069499.1, from coordinate 213,521,201 downwards.
TGTCCCACGCGCGACCGGAGCGGCCCAGGTAACTTGGGGAGGCTTCCGGTCGCGGGTGGGGCAACAACAGGCTGGCAGCGGTGTGAGGCAGGAGTACTTACCCAGGGATGGCCAGGGTGCATGGTGCGGTTCAGGCTCAGGGGTGCAGCATGGAGGAGAAGCCCAGCACAAAGTGGCAGGCGCGCGTGAAGGGCAGAGAATGATACCCGCGCATGCGCACATGGTTGTGGCGGCTGGTAGTCAGAGTTGTGAGGCTGTGACTGATGGTGCAGGGGGCCTTCAACTTTGGTAGGCAGCGGTCTGGGTGTAAACGGTTCCCGTGCAGCTGCGCATGCGCACACGGGGACTGGAGTTTGTGAAGGTACAAGTGCGTCTGGTGCTGGGGGAGAGCAGGAACGTTGTTGCATGTAATTTAAGGCTCACGGATGTAGAGGTGGCATGTTTGTGGGGAATGCTGCTAGGGGCACCAGTGGTCGCATGTGGGGATAAACGCATGGCGGTGCCCATGGGGCACAGTATGGCATCAGTGGAGAGACAGTGCTTGGCGGGCATGGATGTGGGATGTCTGCGAATGAGGAGTTAGGGGTTGCTGAGCGTGGACCGATATTGGGACAGGTTACTACGATGCAGGTGCAGGAGGAGGTCATTAAGAGGGCTGTTGAATCTGCGCTGCGTGAGATGGCAAGGCAGCAGGCTCCTCCCGGGTTGAGTGCACATGCTCAGGAGGGGTCTGATCAGGAAGCTTTGATTAGAAGAGCTGTGGCTGCAGCTCTAGGGATGAGTGCTGGTGGGGACCATAGGATGGAGGGGAGGAATGTCTCTTTTGGTGCACCACCTGTTGGCCAGAGTACTCCCCAAGTTGCTTTGTCTCCACAGGTACAGATTAGGCCTGCTTCAGCTATGGCGACCGAGGCTGGGGAACTGGTGGTGGCGAATCAGAGCAGCGAGCAGCTGGATCAGACAGGATCGTCGGCACCAGCACCCAGCGAAGCAAGCCGCCCTGGACATGGTGAGTACTATGCACCCCACACACTACATGCTGACTCGGGTTCTTCATCTAGTGGCTCAGGGTCAGACAGTGGGGAGGACCTGGGACTAGTGGGTGAAAGGCCAGCGTTAGAAATGTTAGGTGGATCAAGAAGATGGCGGCAGGGCATGCGAAAGAACAGGGCCAGGGGTCGGGGCCCTCGGATGGGTGAGCCTGGGGTCGCAAGACCTGAGGGAGGTGCCCCCAGGGCTGCCGTGCCTCGTAAGGGTGGCGGCCAGGGGGACACTAACCCGTGCTTGGTTCATTCACTTTACGGTCACCTTAAGATGAAAACAATTACGAAAATACAGGAGGGTCGCTACGTTAATGTTTTCGACCTCTCACTGGACGCGTTTAGGGCGAAAGAGAGGGCCCAGGATGGATCCGGCCCTAAAAAAGGTACGCAGGCCCTGAAACGTACGAAGAATGGCTTAAATGCTTCAGAAGTACTAGCGGCCTGCTATGTGGTTAGGTGGCCGTTGCAAGGCCATAACCTCTTTAAGTATCAGGATACTATTGAGGATATCCACAACAGATTTAAAGAGGTGCATGGCGGGAGTATGACATGGCCTTCAGGGAGGAAGATGGTGGGGAACCCATTACTGCATTTCGGCACGCAGGATATGCACCTGTGGGTCGAAATTAGGGCTGGAAGGCGGAACCCCCACCCCCAGTGCAGGCGCGGCAGGGACTTCAGCGACAAGGGGCAAGAGTCAGTAGGCGGGGGCGCGAGTGCTGGAATTCCAGGACAAGCAGTGTGACAGGGGAGCAATTGCTCCTTTCGGCACATATGCAGATACTGTGTGCGGTCCCCACGCCGGAGCGGATTGCGGTAAACGCAAGGACCAGGGGCAGCTTAAACCAGCTCCAAAACCGGGAGTTGGGGTCAAGGGCACCAACCCCGCTTAAGCTGCCTCCTATGCTAGCATGGCTGGCACACTACCCAGACCGGGAGGGCAGCGGCGCTGCTCAGGGACGGCCTGGAGTGGGGTTTTGTGATCCCGGTGACGAGAAATGTCCGGGGGGTCTGTGTTACACAAAATTTGAAGACGGCTTACGAATTCCCGCACGTGGGTACGGGATAAATTGGCGAAGGAAGTCGCATTGGGTAGGGTGTCCGGCCCATTCGCGGAGCTCCCAATGGCGGATCTGGTGATCTCGCCTTTGGGGGTGGTGCCAAAAAAGGAGCCAGGGAAGTTCAGGCTGATTCATCACCTGTCTTTCCCTAAGGGGATCGGTCAATGACGCCCATTGACCCCGAAATCAGCTCGGTGCATTACCAATCGTTTGAATAATGCTTAGAGGTGGTAAGGTCATGTGGCCCCCGGGGGCACTGATGGCTAAGCTCGACATAGAGTCAGCGTTCCCATCTGCAAACCCCTCCATCCCTCGGCATTTAGGCTCATGGGGATGAAGTTCGAAGGATGCTACTACGTGGACAGGTGCTTACCAATGGGTTGCTCCATGTCCTGCTCATTGTTCGAGTGCTTTAGTTCATTCTTGCACTGGGTGGTGGAAACAGCGTCAGGAGGTGGGCGATTGCTCATTACCTCGACGATTTCCTATTGGTGGGAAGAGCGGGTTGCGCGGAATGCGACCAGCTCATGATGGTCATGAAGGAGCTGATGGCTCGTTTTGGGGTCCCCCTGGCAGATGAGAAGACGCAGGGGCCATGTACGTGCATAACATTTCTTGGATAGAAATTGACACAGTGCATGCGGTTTGCAGATTGCCGGATGACAAAATGCAACATATGCTGCAGACCGTCAGGGCATTTTATGGGGCGGTCAAGGGTCCCCATTAAGGAGGTCCAATCTTTGCTTGGCCTTCTGAATTTCACAGGGCGTGTGATCCCTATGGGAAGGGTCTTCAACCACAATTGAAGGGCCCTCGGGGCCATGCAACATGTTCTCGGTTCACGGATGAGGTGAAGGAGGATCTAGAGGTGTGGGATAGGTTCTTGGTTAACTTCAACGGGGTTTGCCTGTGGAGGCACCCACCAGTTTTCGAAATCAAGCCCTTCACCTCTTCACGGACGCAGCAGGCAGCTCGGGTTATGGAGCATACCTGGATGGGGAGTAGAGTGCGGCTCCATGGCCCAGAGACTGGATAGAGGCTGGGTGCGTCAGGAACCTGACGCTACTGGAGCTGTTCCCAATTATAGTAGCTGTGGAAATATGGGGTGCCCGGCTGGCAAACAGGTCGGTGGTGTTTTGGACGGACAACCAGAGTGTGGTGTACGCCATTAACAGGTTGTCCGCGACTTCGGCCTAATGTCGTGTGCTATCTGAGGCACTTGGTGTTGCACTGCTTGCAGCTCAACATATGTTTCCACCGCCAAACACATCCCGGGAGTGCAGAATGTAATAGCGGACGCACTCTCTCGATTCAATTGGGGGCAGTTTAGAAAAGCAGCGCCCAGGGTGGCGAAGGAGGGTCTAATGTGCCCTTCTTATCTTTGGCAGTTGATGAAGGTTGGGAGAGCATCCTCGGTTTAGTTAAGGCGTCCCTGGCCCCGAAAGACTTGGGTGAACTACCTGGGCCACTGGAACAGATGGATGCTTTCTGTCGTCAGAGAGGCGTTCAGGTACAAGGGGCCAATAGGGTTCATGTGTTGGAATGGCTGGCTTCGATGCGGAAAGAGGGCGGTTAGCAGGGCAGGAGGCTGCAGGTAGGCTGGCGGCAGTGTCCTTCTTTAACAAGGCGCTCAGTTATGCGGACCACTCTCTGGCTTTTCTGGTTAGAAAAGTGCTGAAGGGTTGGGGGAGGATGGTTCCCCAGGTCAAGGACCATAGGGAACCTATCACAGCGAGTAGGCTGAGGCAGTTGGCACTTGGCTTACAGGAAGTCTGCAAATCGGAATACGAGACGCTGCTCTTTCGAACAGCGTTTGCGTTAGCGTTTGCAGGAGCTCTGCGGGTGAGCGAGTTGGTATCATCGGCAAAAACAAATGGCACAGGGGGGGTTTTGGCGGAACATGTGCGGCTAGCCCAAGGGGGCGCCTTACTTTTCGTTCCAAGGTCCAAAACAGATCAAGAAGGTAGGGGCACGTGGCTCCCCCTGGCGAGACAGGAGGAAGCAGTATGCTGCCCTGTGCGGTGCGTGGAGGAGTTCCAGAAACTCCGCCCGCAACATTGTTCGCAGTTCCTCGTGCACGAGGATGGAACGGCATTGTCAGTATTTCAGTTCATAAAGGTCCTGGGGAGAATGGCGGGGTTAGCAGGGCTAGACCCCAAGAGAATAGCGGCCCATTCCTTTAGGATTGGCGCTGCTACCTGTGCAGCGGAGAAGGGGGTGGCAGCGTCGGAAATAAAGCGCTTGGGTAGATGGAGGTCAGCCCAATTTAAAACTTACATTAGGCCCGCCCCTAGTCCACATTCCTAGAAGGGGATGTGGTTCAATGGCGCTTAGTTAGTCATGTTTAGCGGGCACCAACGGGGCCCCCCGTGGGGCGATTAGCGGGTTGGTGCAAGGGATGGGGGCGGCGTATAAGGGAGCTTGACAGTGGGGGCTGTGTTGTGGGCCAGTGTGGCTCTGGCTTATGGATATCGTCTGTTTTTACCAGGTGTTTTGAGAAGTTCACCCCCAGTTCGAGTGTGGATAGTTGGACACTCATTTATCCATTGGGCGTCCATCAGGGCGCTGCGGACGCCGGAAGGGCAGCAACTTGGATTCCAAACGTCCAGGGCCAACTTCCGGTGGTTAGGACGCAGAGGTCTTGTGTGGGGTGATTTGCCAGCTTTGTTGCAGGAGGTGCATAGGAGGTGGGGGCAGCCTAATGTTATAGTGCTGCATTTGGGTGGTAATGACTTGGGGGGCATTACCGGCCCTGGGATTTGATTAAGAGGATGACAGCAGATATCAGGTGGATTTACACCTGGTTGAAAGAGGTCAGAATTGGTTGGTCCAACGTGGATTGCTCGGCTGCATTGGCGACACATTGTGACCCAGAGAGCCGCTTATAATGTGTGGAAGAAGGTGAAATAGAGAGTTGGGGAGAGCGGGTCACGGCCCTGGGGGGCTTCGTGATTAGGCACGATGGGATATACGGCCGACAAGAAGGACCTATTTCGTCCTGATGGGGTCCACCTGACCGACGTCGGTCTGGACTTGTTCTTGAAAGACCTTAAGAATGGGTTGTTAAGGGTGCTATAGAGTTCAAAAAAAAAAAAAAAGTTTAATTGTTAATGGTTATTAAGGTTATATTTAAAGTTGATGTTAAGTTATTATAGGTGCCTGTCGGTTTTTGTGTGTGGCGGCAAGAGAACGCCTGGCTCTTGTGGCGGGTGGTCAGGGCCCTGGGGAGCGGGCACGGGGAGAGAAGAGTGACGGTCTAAAAAGGGGAGGGGTTACGCCCGCCAGACGCTGGTCTGGGGGTCCTCTCCCTTGCGAACAAGACCGAAGATCTCTAACCTTCACAGCTCTCTCTCAGTGCCATTGGGCGTGACAGCCGGGTGTCACGCTGCAGACATCGAAAGGGGCCTTGACCATCTACCTAAAGGGGCTAGGTTAGGGAAAGATGCCGCCAACTGATATTTCTGTATACAAACTTGTTGCCAAGTTTGGAAATAAGATTAAGTGCCTAAGGTAATTCGAATAACATTAGGCACTAGTTATTCGTTTATTTGAATAAACGTGACCGTTTATGCTACACGACGTAGGACGTAATAGGGGGTTTAGACCTTATGACTAAAGTCAATTACTATTTTGTTTCGATTTTTAAAATGTACTTAAAAAAAGAATTACTAATTTACACAAATAAAGAAATAAGCAGTACAATAACATTTCAATTAAATAGCATTGTCATTCTATCAATAAGGAAAATCTTATACCAAAATATTTGGTGATCTTTTTCCTTAAAAGCTATATATCATTTGTACTAATGGGATTGAAAAACGTTCATATCAGAATTAAATCAACTTTCAATTTTCAGAATTATAAATTAGGATTTATACTAAACAAACTACATATACATACCGAGAGAGTTTTGCATGCAGATCTTTCTTAAACCAAAGTGATTTGTACACTGGTACTTTAAGTTAATGTATGCTTTTAATTCTGCTCTGTTATATTATTAATGACTCATATAAACGCACTATGAAAGTTTGCAGTTTACAAATAAATAATAATGATAAATAATAATAATTTATATAATATACACACAATTAGTGTGTTGAAGACTTTTTGAGAAATTCCATTTTAAAGGCGAAGAACTATGAATTATCAATTGGAGTGAATACTAACAATGCAGCTAGCATGAAAATGATATTAAAAACGAAGTTGGCACGTCACACTTTAAAGGGGACAGCAACATCATTTAAATATTAATGATTCAGAAAAAGCAGGTACATTTAAAGAACATTACAATTTGCTTGTATTATCTAATTTGTTTTGCTTTGTTTTCTTGGTATTCTTTATTGAAACGCATACCTAGGTAGGCTCAGGAGCTCAATGTACTTTTTATTGGGAACTAGCTCTGATTTCTAGCTCTAATCAGTGGCTTTTAATATATGCCTGTTGTCATTGACTCACCTTATGTGTTCAGCTAGCTCCCAGTAATGTATCGCTGCTCTTTCCACAAAGGATATCTAGAAAATAAAGTAATTTTGATAATAGAAGTACATTGGAAAGGTGTTTAAAATTGTGTACTCTATCTGAATATTTATTTATTTATGTCTGTGAGGGACTGGAAACGTTTCCACACATAAAAATAATTAATCAAGCAGTTAGGGATAGATTAAGAGTGGAGCGCTAGCGGTATTGGGTTTGTATTGCAAGTTGAAAGTAAATGCGAATGTGTGAGCACAATGGTGATTTACACTGGAATAATTACCTCAACCTCAGAGCTCTGGTTAACTGTTAAATCTAATAAAAAATGTCACAAAACACATCAAAAATACATTTAAAATTAAAGTTACACTCATAATAAAACTATCTAATAAAAATGATTTAAAAAAAATATTTTAAAAAATGCATAAAAATGTTACAAGGGCTAAAAGATATGAGGTTTCCAGTGTTAGAAAAAAAGGAAAGGCCTGCAAAGGGCTTTAACATAGAAATACATACACAATATATATATATATATATATATATATATATATATATATATATATATAGAATACAAGAAAGAAGGCGAGGACTCAGGAACTTGAAGCCAGGTGACTTTATTCGATATACAGAGTGAGTAGCACTAACATAGGTGTGCAAGGGGTGCTAGATCTATATATATATAGTGTGTACATGTGTGTGCATATGTACAGTAAACTCTCAGTTAACCAGAACTCAAGCAACCAGAACTCTCAAGCAACCAGAAAAAAATAAAATAAAGATACTGTACATTAAAATTAACACTAACTGGCCTGAAGTTAAGCCTTGACAGAGAGTCTCTTATTATATTTTTCATGTTATATACCATTAAATGTTTTAAATATTATATTCAAATACATAAGTCGGATGACATATCTATTGCAGCTCTGGGACGCAGAAGGCTGAGCCCTTTCACATTCTACTGCACATTTCATTACAAATTTCACGCACACTCATATGTAAATCTGAGCACCTGTCTGTGTTCTTGAGTATGTCCTTATGTATATTAGCCAATAGAGATTTAGGCAACTAAGGGATACGTTATTTAATTTTTTGTTAGCTTTGGAACATCTACATATTCTTCAGTCCTCAGACAGTTATGTTGTTACAACGCCCTATTTTGAATAGCATTGCTCTCTAAATGAAGACCTAGAGGTCTGAGGTCACAGATTGCAGCTTACTCCACAAACTATGATGATTGTTGAACATTATAACCACTTATTAATGTTTTCCTATTTTCTTCTTTGTGCACAAGAGTAACTATATATTCTTGGTTTCATATGTGGATTCGAGCTTTGCTGTCTTAATGGTAATAGCTACACTTCCTGAATCTACCCTAGTAGCCCTGGGTCATTGATTATTAAGATGTCTTTAATGTTGACCTAAACTACCCTCAATATGTTGGAAAGTAGAGAGAGATAACTAGCCATTTCTTTTTAATTTAAGAGGCACAGTGCTTATATAAACATCGGGGATCATCTCTAGGTTAAAATAGACAGTAAGCCTATAACATATTACTCATATTTTTGTTCAGCGCTATATATAAGCTGGTATGTAACCTGTTTTGGTATAATCTATCTTGACTCATATGGGTATATAGCTCAGTGTGAAATCCCTTTTCTATACTGAGGTATGTCCTGAAGATTGATCTCCTCTGCTCTAACATGCTAGAAGATACTGTATATTTGAGGTCATTATTCTGTTACACATTAGCGTTTATTAACCATGCTCTGTGCACAGCTCTCTAAGATTATGGGACATGGTTTATATATATATATATATATATATATATATATATGGCCACTTCTTATAATATCTGCCCCAGCTCCAAAGATATATAGATATAACTCTCTCATGTAGCTTTAAACGTCATACCTACACGCAGTTAGTATACTGCAGTCAGTCAAGATAGACATTAGCATCTTGCCCCTAGATATATTATTATGTCTTGGTGCTTATTAATCTTACTCTGTGTACATCTCCTTAGGACTGTAGGGCATGATTTATATATATCCGTTTCTTATACTATCTGCCCCAGCTCTAAAAATATATTAGTATAACTCTCTCATGCAAGATAACCATTTAATTTTAAACGCCATATCTACTAGCAACTAGTGTGTTATCGTTAATTAAAATAGGCATTAGCATCTTGCCCCTCGCCATGTACTTCCCCCTTTTTCAACCATATTATTTGGCCTCCTTAATATAAAGTGCTCCGCCCCTCCATCCCCTCTCTCCCTTAATTCTTTCTAAGCGGCTCTGGCCCGCTGTATCCCATCACCCTACTCCACTTCCACTAATCCAGTTCATATCGGTCACACTTTAAAACCCTTTTGGAACCCTGTATTTAGCTTTTGCTCCTCATAGTAACCCTTTGGGTTGCTTATGATTCATCTAAGGGCTTTTTATCACTTGATATTTATGATATTTGAGCTGGGACCACTATATTGTTTTCCAAATCATAAAAAAAGAGGTACCTATTATATAGACTCAAATGTATACTGGACCACATTCTCCTGTGCTATCTCTCACATTGACTTATGGGACTGTATCCCCCAATTGCTCATGTTGTTTTCCAGTGCTTGTCCTGGGATCACTTATATGTTATTCAGCTATAATTCTTAACACTGCAACCCATGTGTAAATGGATATACGGTTACCTTTGTTGGTCTGAATGTAATAAGCTGTTTGAATATTAGAGTCTTACTATGTCTTGTGTCTTCCTGAAACCTCAATAAAAAAATTTTGTTAAAAAAAAAAAAAAATAACACTAACTTTGCTCTGCAGCTTCCTTTCTCTATAGTGGGCTCTTGAAGGTGAAAACAAGCCTTTTAATGCCACCAGACCCTACATTACTGCTCTTGAAAGTTGTGAGCACAAGGCAGTCTGTGAATTAGACATCATGCTGCCACTGAGTGCCCAGGACTGAACAAAGGCGGCATTAATATTAATTAATAACTTACTTTTATTTACTGTATTTAAATATTAATATCAAGTAAATAGTGCATTTATAGTATAGTATTGCAAGGATGGAAGGGAGCGCTATAAGCTTAATAGGCTAAATGAGCTAGATAAGTCTGGTTCTTAACATATAAAATCACAGTTTTAATGAATGAGTTTTATACAGTAAAAACATATAAATTATAAATTATAAATGACAGCAGCCTGAGGGTAACAGTAGCAAAAAGTAACATGGATTGATGATACGTTTAAATTATACAATAAAATAATAAAACAGGAGATAGTGACAGCAAATAAAACAATGGTGTGGTAAAAGCAATCCTATGGAATCCTATAGAAGCTTACTAGGAAATCCCTTTGAAAGCTCAAAGTAAATGTGATACAATAAAATACAAAGCAATATTCAAAGGTGCAGAACACAGTGTTCAAAATACAAACATCAGTGTCCAAAATATAAAGTCAGTGTCCAAAATGAAAATTCAGTGTCTCAAAAGTCCAGTGTCCAAAATGATATGTCCAAACATGTGTATGTGTTCAATAACTTGGTAACCAAATGTTATCCAAACAAAGGTGTGTTAACAATCCAATAAATCCAAATGTGTCAAAACATCAATAAAAAAAGTCATAAAAGTAGTATCAATTAACCGGAAAAATGTTAAAAAATTAGTGAAAAATTAAATGGATTAGAAACAAGATATAAATCACTTTAAATCAAAATACAAAAGGAGTCTGTAATGTTGAATCAGTGTATCAAAGTGGATAAAGTAGGTGAAAGAAAAAATAATAACAATAAAATGTAATGTTGATGGTAAAAAATACAAGAAAAAATAGTAGAAACTTCTGACCTGTGAATAAGCAGAAAACAAACAATAGTGCAATAAGGCTTTTACACTTTAGGATTAAATAGAAATAAGCTCACCAGAATGTCTGTGTCAACACATTTCGGCCTATATCAAGGCCTTTCTCAAGACTATACTGATGTGAATCTACTGGGAGCTTATATAGGGTACCAAGTAAGATGATTGGTAGTGATTTTGGCACCAAAATTGGTGGAATACCTCTTCCTGTCACTCCCATTGGATTCTGGAAGTTAATTTCAATTTTAGAACTTTCCTCTTAGTCTACTCTTCACTCAAATTTTTGTTGTGTATAAAAAGTCCTAAAATGGATTTATACTCTATGTCAGTATAATGGCAT
>NC_069499.1:213387930-213505430 GCF_027579735.1 Bombina bombina | reverse complement strand
AGCATGGCGGAGTGGGTTTTTAGTTGTTTGTTTTCGTAGAAGTCTTGTAGGGTATCGATGCCCGTGGCTGACCACGAATTAGTGTGGGCTTCGGGTAATCCATAGAGGAGCCCTCGCATAGAGTGTACCGGTGAGGGATGAGGGGCAATAAGTCTGCAATGCCTGAGTTTCAGACATCTCTCCTGGCACCCTTTAACAATGCTATTGGAGATGGAAATTTTGGACTGCCAGTGTGGGGGAAGCCAGAGGAGGTTCTCTAGGTCCACAAATGCCGGGAGCTAAGCCTGTTCCAATTATTTCCATCTAGTTACAGGGAGACTATTACCCCATGCGGAGGCATGGGTGATCATCGCGGCTTCGTGGTATTTCCTTACGCTTGGCAGGCCCATGCCACAGCTTTCAACGGGGGCCTGAAGAATGTGGGCCGCCACCTGGGGTCTCTTATGGTGCCAGGTGTAGGTATTAAAAATGGTCTGTAACTTTCGTATCAGGGGCATGGGAATTGAGATTGGGATACAACGGTAGAGATAAGTGAGCTTGGGTAGCACCATCATTTTGATGGCTGCCACCCTGCCCAGCCAGGAGATCTCGCCGAATCTCTTAGAGTTAAGATCCACTGCAATCTCCTTCAAAAGGTTCTCGTAATTCTCTTTAATAGTTATAGTTTTGGAATGGGAGAGGAACACTCATAGATGTCGCACACCTCTAGAGGACCATTTAAAGGAGTAAAGGAGTTGAATTTTGTTTTTGTCATCGGCAGGGATGTTTATAGAATATACTTCAGTTTTACTAACGTTAATTTTGTAGTATGAGAGTTTGCCAAATCTCCTTAGTAACCTGAACAATGGGGGAAGGGAGTCTAGGGGGTCTGTGAGGAAGACCATGAGGTCATCTGTGATCAGGGCTAGCTTCTGAACAGTATCGTGAATTTGGAGACCTTGGATCTCATGGCATCTCCTAATTGCCGCCCCTAGGGGCTCAATAGCTAGGACAAAAAGGAGCGGGGACAGAGGACACCCCTGTCGGGTCCCGTTTGTTATCTTTATTGTGGGGGAGCAAAATCCCAGGCCTCTTACCACAGCAGTGGGGGAGGAGTAAAGAGCCTTGGCAGCTTTGACGTAGGTGTCAGGTATACCAAAGGCTGTAAGAGTTTGGAATAGATATTCCCACCTCACCCTGTCAAAGGCCTTCTCAGCGTCCAGCGACAGGGTGAGCATGGGGAGACCCAGGTCGGCTGCCTCTGTAAAGATATTTAATAGGCGACGGGAATTATCTGAGCCTTGTCTATTAAGAACAAATCCCACCTGATCAAGATGGATAAGAGCCTGTAGATGTATACTCAGCCTATTGGCTAGGACTTTGGCATATATTTTGGCATCCATATTAATAAGGGAAATAAGCCGATAGCTTGGGCACAGAGTGGGGTCTTTGCATTCTTTGTGAATTGTAATAATATTGGCTTCAAGGAACTCCGGCAGAAATCTGCCTGTCTGCGCCACGTTCACGAAAAATCAGAGTAAAATTGGAGAGAGTACAGGGCTCAGGGCCTGGTAGAAGATGACTATGAACCCGTCTGGTCCTGGAGCTTTGTGGGGGATAGACCAGCTATGGCGGCCTTGACTTCCTCTATTGTGAATTGGTTCATTAATAAGGTTTTAGCTTCCTCCATTAGTGTGGGTAGATCTAGGCTCTCTAGGAACTCACGGATGTTTTCCGTGCTGGCTCTACCTGTTGTTTCTGAGGTTGCAATATTGTATAGGGAAGAGTAATATTTTTCAAAGGCTACACCTATCTCTTTGGGTGAGTAGACTGGGCCCTTCTGTGTGTTGATGGAGGATATCCTGATCTGCTGTGTGCGTTTTCTTAGTTTATTTGCTAACAATCTGTCCGCTCTGTTGCCTTTGTAATAATATAACTGCTTGAGCCTATGTAAGTTATCTTGTACTCTTAGTGTTTCCCTTTTAGCTATTTCCTCTCTGATTAGTCCTATCTGCTGGGCTATGTGGATGTCAGGGCATGACTTATTAGCGGTCTCCATTTTTCGGAGATCTCCGTATAGTTTGGCGAGTGGGTGACCACTAGATTTGCGGAGGTGGGCTGACTTTTTGATGAAATATCCCCTAAGGTAAGCTTTGAGGGCTGCCCAGATCATGCTCAGGTCTGTGGCGTCATTGTCATTGTGTTAGAAAGTCAGTTATTGTCTTAACTAGCGCTGGGAGTTCTTCTTCGGCTAGGAGTTGTTCAGGAAGTCTCCAGGGAGGTCTGGTGGTTAGGGTATGCAGTGCAGTGAAGTCTACGTACACCATGTCGTGGTCCGACCACGTACATGGTTGGATGGTAGGGTTCGTACATTTATCTAGGGACCATGAATCACATAGGATATAGTCAATTCTCGAGTAGGAATTGTGGGCTTTAGAATAATGCGTGAAATCTTTTTGGGTGGGTGCTAAACAACGCCATGCATCATAGAGGTCAAATTGGTACATAAGTTTGCGGAACGCATTAGAGGTTGAAGAAATGTTTCTGTCTGCATGTGTGGTGAGGGCAGATTGTTTGTTTTTTTGAGGATCCCACTCCATGTTGAGGTCCCCACCTATAATTAGGTGTCCTCGTTTGAGTTTTTCTATCCGTGATAGGAGGGTACGCACAAATGGTATTTGTTTCACATTGGGGGTGTAGATAGAGACCAGGGTGTATGGGATTTAATTTAGTTTACACACTAGTATTTGAAATCTACCTTCAGAGTCTCTCTCTACGTGTTTTGGTGTGAATGTCAAGTCTCTGCTAATCAAAATTGCCACCCTCATGACTTCCCTTCCTTATTGGATGCAGTTTCACATGTTGGGTAATTCTGGGATTTTTTAACGCAGTATGAGTCACTCGTCCAATGTGTCTCTTGTAAAAAGAATATGTGGACCTTATGCGTATACATATAGTTATGTAAAAGTTTCCTCTTTTTGGGGGAGTTTAGACCTTGCGCATTTAGTGTGGCTATGCGAATGGGCGCCATGTAGGCAGTGTTTTTGGGGTCTAAAGGGGGTGGGGGTTGGGTTAGATGTGGAACTGGATGGCAGGAGATTTTCCCTGATAGTCAGGTAGAACTATTCTCGAAGTCTATGGTGCCTGTTGTAACTAAGAGATCAAGGGCCCTAGGGGCTAGGCTAGGAAAAAGTGTCAAGTGGTCACTTTCACAATGAGTGTCTCAACTGGTACATCAATCAGGGTGGCACAGTTAAATTTGTGGGGCGGAGTCGGGCAGAGTAAGGTCATGCCCCCCGCCAATCATAAAAGAAACATTAACAATATTGCAATATAAACATTAATATAGCATAATAAGTAACATAAACAGTACAGGAAATTATGAACGAGACTGAAACTTCGAATCAGGGAGGGACTCAAAACTGTCAATGAACTATGGTTCTCTATCTTTGGGGAGATGAGGTGTATTGGGCAGTCACGTTCTATAGAAACAGCAGTCATCGGTGGTCAATGGAGGAGGTAGCAATGTCAACTGCCGTTTCTGGGTCTAAGTGGGCGGTCTGTCAAATTAGCTAGATGCGGTCGGGTTTCACTGAGTGGGTCAGTTGTGAGTTGGGACAGGCATGGTCTTGGCAGGTTAGGTTAGTGTGTGGGGGCTAAGTTTAAAAATAGTCCTTAGTCGGGGTAGTGTAGGAATGGTCTGAGGATATTGTTCATAGTCGAGTTAGGGTCTGAAGATGTCTCCTGCTAGTTGCTTGGTAGGTATGTCTTCTGTTAGAGTGCGAAAGAAGGGACAACAGATTTAAAATGCACAGATTCTCTCAACTACTCACTTAACCCTAAACACATCTAGGCTGGAATATACTAAACTTTACTCTAAATCCTTTAAAGGGAAAACGATTAAGCCTAGTGCTAATAAGACTGCATTAATTACAGTTAATATCTAATCTGTTAAGTGCGAAGATATAGAGTCACTTAGGGGTTGGTTTTAAAAGTTCTTTGTATCTCACCCATCTTCTTCTGTGTTCTTGAGTCTTCTTCGGGTAAGTGTGCGGGGTTATCCCGCAAAAGTCTCTAATTTCACAATGGTAGTTCAGTTGGACTGTACTCTAGATTCTAAGATCTGCAAGCAGGTTTTCTATGTATCTTCAGATATGGGTACTTCTCTTGTTTCTAGGGATCTTTTTGAAGTTGATGAGGGTCTTTGTGGGAGAGGTTTCCATACTGGTGCTGAGGCTCTGAGACCGTTCCCTCTGTTTGTTTCTGTAGGTCTATCTTCTGGGTCCTCTGGGAGTAGGCCCCATTTCTGCAGTAACTCTCGTGCTTGTTGTGGTGAGGAGGCTATGAATTGCTGACTGTCCTTTGTAATGAATAACCTCACTGGGAATCCCCATCTATATTTTAGGCCCTTTTCTCTTAGTAGCCTGGTGAACGGTTGGTAGTGCCTGCGTAGTTGTAGTGTGTGGGGCGAGAGGTCTGGGAAAATCTGTAGCTCCGCAAATTTGCCTGGCAGAGATTTCTACATATAGGGGTAAGGGTAATACAAAGATTCTACACTCAGACTCTTAGCTAATCCCGAAGGTGATGTAACCTCAAAAACACTATCACCCAAATAAATTTAGAATAAAAGAAAAAGTGGTTGGGATAGCGCTAAACAGCTGCGAGTCTTATAAAATAAAATAAGTGTATGTGATCTCGGATAGATTTATATCTGAATGTGAGGGTATCCCTGTTTTGGGTTCTCAAATTTTGAGATAACTATTTTGATATATAAGAGAATCCCCGGTTAATTTTGATCATATAACTGGGATGGTAAAATAATTCCTATATTCCTATATTTTATATAGGATAGTCTTATGTCCTATGATTTTATATATTTATCTCATAGATATTTTTGTAAAATATGATGTAGAATATGACGTTAAAAACGTAAAAAAGAGGAGCATAGGTTTGAAGATATATGTATTTTATTCCTATACAGATAAGATTCCTATCGTGAATTAGTTAACATTAAAAGCTAACACATAGATGCCGGCATCTAGATTTAAAACATCATTAAAAAAAATTTTGTTTAAAATGTATACTTGTTATATTTTATCAGAATTACTGCTGGTTTCAAACTGTAATTGTGGTTTTATGAAAGCGGCTCTAGTTTGGAACATTCAATACAGAACAAATAGTTACTTTTCCTTAGCATACATGTATCGTATATTATGTTTTGTCACAATTACAATTTTCAGTACAGATCTAATTTTCCAGTGTACTAGCTAGATATGTGTGAATACCACATATTTTTACTCAGACATTGATATTCCAAGTCTACAGTGGTTTGTCACAATTATAAATGGTAGTTTGCAGATTTATCTTTCATATATGCATGTATAGGCAGATTGTCTCTTGTAAAAACCTTGGTATATTGTCCATATTCTGGATTTCTTCAGTTAAAGTTGTGACCGGCCGGTCTTTTGGTGAAGTAATTCCGTGTGTTCTCCCTTGCTTTCTTTCTTTGGTTTGAATCCGGGTCCTTCAGGTATTTTTCGATCTAATTGTGGATTTCTCCTCGTGTCTGTATAGCCCTTACGCTAGGTGATTGAGGCTGGAACGGTTACTGGATCCTGGGATAGGAATTATACATATGGAGTCTGTCCCTGGAAAGTGGGATATGGCTCGATGTACCTGTCCTAGCCAGCCCGAACACGGGAAAGACCTCTCACCTGCTGGGTTCTATATTTAGATATCCTGTGACTGTCAGCAATCTCTACGCGTTTCAGCCTGGGGCCTTTATCAAGATGCTTGTGTGCTGTGCAGTCTGGATTTAAATATCGTGTCCATCTTTCTGATTGGGTCTTATTCTTGACCAATCTCTATTGCCTGCTTGTTGTTCCTCCTCCTGGAGGGTTGTCTCTTAGTCCTCTCTGCATTGTTGATATAGGGTTATCTAACATCTATACACCCGGACCTGTTACTATTATGCTTCAAAATTTTAGTTAATTTGTGAGCGCATATAAATTGTTGTGCATAATTTCTAAAATATTTCTAAAACTAGGGTAATTCTAAAATAAAAATAAAAACAAAAACAAGAGCATAGTTCTCAAGCCTATGCTCCACTCTTTACTTTAAGTGTTTTGGGCGGACTTTTATTTCTTTTATTCTTATATCGTGTGTTTATTTATATTCCTATACCTTAGGGAACTTTCTTTAAATAGATTATATTGTGGTCTCAATCTTGTATTATTGTGTTCTCGCTCTAATTTACAAAAGATAATAGTCCTGATCAGTGCTTTGAAATTTTTTATAAGTGTCAAGTGTTAGTTATAAGTATTATACTGTGTATTTCGGTTTATATAGAAAACCTCATGTATTCAGGATCATATATGAACCCTCTCCCATACATAATTTTGAAATATATCTTCTAGAGAGATTAAAAAAAAATTTAAGGTGTAATTTTTTCAAAAATCGTTATTTTATCTATGTGTTTAATATCTTAATTTTATAGATTATGGTGAAAAAGTTTCGTAAATTAATTGTTACTCCATAATTCTGTGGACTTTTACGTGTGTTAGAGTTTCTTAGTGGAGAATGTGATATACTTTTTTGAAAAAGTTCCTTACTTTACCTATATGTTTAACATGTGAATTTATGTATGTTACTGTGAAAATTCTTAGTGTGTGTGCTTATAATATCTTTTCATAGACTGTTTTAGTATAAGTTAAACATCTGTAATATCCTTTTTGCCAGTGGGTTTGATGCGATAAAAAGGCAAGCAGTTGTATTTTTCAGATTATTTGTCTCTATTTTTGTAGTAGTTATTTTTTATTTTTTATTTTTTATTTGTTATGTTATATTTTATATAAGGCTTCTGTCCTTGTTTCTTGTTATAGTTATATTTCTTTTATCTTTGTCAAAAACTATTGTTTTTTCATATGGACATTTACAGCATTTTGACTTCTATGTGTGTTCTGTCTACTTGTTTAATTGTGTTTTTATATATAATGCAGTCTGTATCTTTTGTTATCTCAGTTATAGTAATGTGTTTAGGTCCATTTCCGAATTTAGTCCAAATGGGTGTAATGTTTTGAAGTTGAATATACATTCTGCCTCCTTTTTAAGGAGGAGTGTATTCATATCCCCCCCCCCTTTCTCCCAAATGTAATTTTTTGATGCCCCAGTATTTAAAGTCTTTTAAGTTACTGGAATGTTTTTCTTTAAAATGTGAATACAGTGTTGTTTCTGTTGATTCGTGTTCTATTTTTAGAATATGTTCTCGTATTCTATCTTTTACGGTTCTACTTGTTTGTCCAAAATATAATAGGTTACATGTACATTTTATACAGTAGATGACATTCCTGTCTGTGCATCTTATTAGTTGATTAATTTTTAGACAGAAATTTGAATTAGATGATCTTATTTCCTTTCTTTTTTCACTGTATTTACAGGATTTACAGGATATGCAGGGGAAGAAGCCTTTTAATTTATTTCCATTAAGGTCTCCATCAACAGTGTTGTTTCTTTCTCTATACTCACTAGGTGATAATATCATTTTGAGGTTTTTGGTTCGTTTAAAAATTATGTCTGGTTGGTTTCTTACCCTTTTTCCTAAAATTTGATCTTGTTTTATTAGATGCCAATTTCTTTTCAGAATTTTCCTTATTTCAAAGTGTTGGCTGCTGTATTCGGTTATAAAAGGTATAAAGAAATCATCACATTCTCTTTCTTTCTTAGTTTTCTTTGTTAATAGGGACTCTCTGTCTACTGTTGACACTTCCTGTCTTATCTTTTCTACAGTGTCTTTCTTGTATCCCTTCTCTATGAATCTAGATGTCAGTATGTCGGATTGGGATTGGTAGCTTTCAAGTGTGGAGCAGTTCTTCCTTACTCGTAGATATTGTCCTTTTGGGATATTAGATTTCCACTGTTTGAGATGACAGCTTTCTGCGTGTATATAATTGTTTGCGTCTATAGTTTTAAAGTAGTTTTTGGTATTGATTTGAAGGTTATTGATTTCAATTTCAATGTCCAAAAAGTGTATTTTCCGTCTACTATATTCATGCGTGAATGTGATACCAAGGCTATTGGTATTAAGGTCTATAATAAATGTGTCCAATAGTTCTGTGTCTCCTTGCCAGATGATAAATATATCATCAATATATCTGCAATAGAGCACAAGGTTCGCCCCCCATGGGCCATTATGTATGTGTTCATCTTCAAATTGTCCCATGAATAGATTTGCGTAACTGGGGGCAAACCTTGTGCCCATTGCCGTTCCTTTAATCTGTAGATATACCTCATTGTTAAAATAGAAACTATTGTTTTGTAAGATAAAGTCTATACATTCCATGATAAATCTGTTCTGATATTCAGGTAGTTCCTCATCTTTATCTAGGGTTTTTTTCGCAGCTTTTTGTCCTAGTTCATGTGATATATTAGTGTACAAGGAATTGACATCACATGTCACTAATGTGTAATTTTCTTTCCATGTTATTTCTCTAATTTTATTAATGAAGTGTGTAGAGTCTATAAGGTATGCTGGTAATTTAATAACATACTTCTGTAAGTAGAAGTCCACGTATTGTGACAGGTTTGATGTTAGACTGTTTATCCCAGAAATGATGGGACGCCCTGGTGGTTTCTCTAAATTTTTATGCACTTTTGGCAAAAAGTAGAATGTAGGTGTTTTAGGGCATTCTATGGAAAGGAATTCTGATTCTGAATCGTTTATAATCCCTTTGTCTTTTGCTTTTTTGAGTATATTTCTCAATTTATCTATTTGTTTTTTAATGGGATTATATTTTAGTTTCCCATATGTGAATTTGTCTTGTAATATTCTATTTGATTCCTCAACATAGTATGTCCTATCCATAATTACCAGCCCCCCACCTTTGTCGGCCGGTTTGATGATGATCTCTTTATTATTCTGAAGTTCTTTTAATGTTTGGATCTCTTTCCTATTCAGATTTCTCTTAATCGGTTTAGTTTGGTCTAGGGCCTCTAGTTCTTTTTTAAGGTTCTGTTTGAATAGTTTGATATGCTCACTTTTGTCTTGAGTGGGATAGAATGAAGATTTCGCTCGTAAGTTTGTATGTTTGTATTGGCTGTTCTCGTTTTTATTCCTATCTTGTATTGGGTTTTTTAAAAAATATCTTTTTAGTGTGAGTTTGCGAATGTATTGGTTGATGTTAATGAGGGTCTCAAACTTGTTGAGTTTGCATGAGGGGGCAAAGGATAAACCCTAATTTAGTACTCTTTCTTGGTCTTTATTTAGGGGAATTTTGCTTATGTTAAATATACCAATTTTCTCTTTTTCATTATTTTGGGTTATCTCCTCACTGTTTTGTTTTGGGGTTCCTCCCCCTCTTCTACCTCTAACCTTCTTTTCCCTTGTTGTATTCTTTGGGGTTTTGCTTCCTCTAGTAGGTTTCTTGATGTCCCCGCTCTGGCGGGGGTTTCTTCTAAAAAATGTACATTGGAGGGGGTTGTGTTGGATTTTGTATTGTCAGATTTATTCTTATATTCTCTCCTTGGACTGTGTTCTTGTCTTAGTGGCATAAATCTATTATGTATCGGTAGTCTCCAATTATCCTGTCTATTGTATGAATCGTCCCTATTTGTAGGTCTAAAGTCTCTATCTCTATTCCTACTATTCTGAAATGGTTCATTGTAATATCTATCATGATATTCATCTTGGTGATAATGTTCACTCTCGTTGTATTGATAATTCTGGTAGGGTTCTCTATGTTGGTAATCCTGGTATTGGTCTCTACTCCTATTCCAATTTTGATACGTTCTAGTGTTATTAAAATTCCTATGGGGTTTTTCCCAGTGTGGTTTTTCCCAGTGTCTGCCTGGGTTACTATTAGTTTCATCTCTCCAATTCCTATAATTATTTCTCCATCCTCTCCCATATGAGTTATTATCATATTGCTGTATTGTATTGTATGTCCTATGTGAGTTTTTAAGTATATTTTTCTTGTTCGTGTTATTAGTTTTCTTTTTACTAAATATGTGTATAGGTTCTTTTCTTGTATTTTCTATTTTTTTATCACCATTGGTGATTATGTCACTGATGTTTTCTTGTTCTTCCCATACTGGGTTATTTGTTTGTGTAGTCTCCTCATCATCTTTTTTATAATCTGCTGAATCTCTATCAAATTTAGAGTTTTTCTGTGTTACAATATTTTCTTTTAGTTCTGATATTCTTTTAATAATCTCACTTTGTATGTTTTTATCGTCTTCCTTTATTTCTATGTTACATAGTTTGTCTTTAATTACTTCTATTTCTTCTTTAGTTGTATCTAGCTGTAGTTTCCTTGCTTTAACTATGATATTCATTAGATTAATTGAAGCTGTTTCTAACACTTCAAACCACTCTTTGGATAGTGTCTCGGGTAATGTAAATGTGCAGTCTTTTTTATGTCTGAGACCTCTCGGTACCATTTTTAAATTAATATAGTTCTGTATATATTTTATTTCTAGTGTATGTTTTATTTCTTTAGACATTATGTTATCTAGGTCAGAATAAATGTTTTGTATGTTTGTGGTCTCCAATGTATTGTACATTCTATTGTTTGTGTTTGTATCTATATTCTGAAGTATTAAGTCTCTATGGCTAAAGATGTCCATGTTTTATGTTAGTCTTTAACTATTCACATTCAGATATAAATCTATCCGAGATCACATACACTTATTTTATTTTATAAGACTCGCAGCTGTTTAGCGCTATCCCAACCACTTTTTCTTTTATTCTAAATTTATTTGGGTGATAGTGTTTTTGAGGTTACATCACCTTCGGGATTAGCTAAGAGTCTGAGTGTAGAATCTTTGTATTACCCTTACCCCCTATAGTACTACAACAACCTCTTATACAAAGATCCACTCATCACCTATCACATTTGACTCACACACTTCAACATTGTGAAATTATTAAAACTTAAGTATTGAATAAGGAAATTTGTCTCTATTTTTTATAGAAATAAAAATCTAAAATAAATATAAAGAATAGTCAAAAATTGATTAAAGAATAGTTAAAGACTAACATAAAACATGGACATTTTTAGCCATAGAGGCTTAATACTTCAGAATATAGATACAAACACAAACAATAGAATGTACAATACATTGGAGACCACAAACATAGAAAACATTTATTCTGACCTAGAAAACATAATGTCTAAAGAAATAAAACATACACTAGAAATAAAATATATACAGAACTATATTAATTTAAAAATGGTACCGAGAGGTCTCAGACTTAAAAAAGACTGCACATTTACATTACCCGAGACACTATCCAAAGAGTGGTTTGAAGTGTTAGAAACAGCTTCAATTAATCTAATGAATATCATAGTTAAAGCAAGGAAACTACAGCTAGATACAACTAAAGAAGAAATAGAAGTAATTAAAGACAAACTATGTAACATAGAAATAAAGGAAGACAATAAAAACATACAAAGTGAGATTATTAAAAGAAAATCAGAACTAAAAGAAAATATTGTAACACAGAAAAACTCTAAATTTGATAGAGATTCAGCAGATTATAAAAAAGATGATGAGGAGACTACACAAACAAATAACCCAGTATGGGAAGAACAAGAAAACATCAGTGACATAATCACCAATGGTGATAAAAAAATAGAAAATACAAGGAAAGAACCTATACACATATTTAGTAAAAAGAAAACTAATAACACGAACAAGAAAAATATACTTAAAAACTCACATAGGACATACAATACAATACAGCAATATGATAATAACTCATATGGGAGAGGATGGAGAAATAATTATAGGAATTGGAGAGATGAAACTAATAGTAACCCAGGCAGACACTGGGAAAAACCACACTGGGAAAAACCCCATAGGAATTTTAATAACACTAGAACGTATCAAAATTGGAATAGGAGTAGAGACCAATACCAGGATTACCAACATAGAGAACCCTACCAGAATTATCAATACAAAGAGAGTGAACATTATCACCAAGATGAATATCATGATAGATATTACAATGAACCATTTCAGAATAGTAGGAAAAGAGATAGAGACTTTAGACCTACAAATAGGGACGATTCATACAATAGACAGGATAATTGGAGACTACCGATACATAATAGATTTATGCCACTAAGACAAGAACACAGTCCAAGGAGAGAATATAAGAATAAATCTGACAATACAAAATCCAACACAACCCCCTCCAATGTACATTTTTTAGAAGAAACCCCCGCCAGAGCGGGGACATCAAGAAACCTACTAGAGGAAGCAAAACCCCAAAGAATACAACAAGGGAAAAGAAGGTTAGAGGTAGAAGAGGGGGAGGAACCCCAAAACAAAACAGTGAGGAGATAACCCAAAATAATGAAAAAGAGAAAATTGGTATATTTAACATAAGCAAAATTCCCCTAAATAAAGACCAAGAAAGAGTACTAAATAAGGGTTTATCCTTTGCCCCCTAATGCAAACTCAACAAGTTCGAGACCCTCATTAACATCAACCAATACATTCGCAAACTCACACTAAAAAGATATTTTTTAAAAAACCCAATACAAGATAGGAATAAAAACGAGAACAGCCAATACATACATACAAACTTATGAGCGAAATCTTCATTCTATCCCACTCAAGACAAAAGTGAGCATATCAAACTATTCGAACAGAACCTTAAAAAAGAACTAGAGGCCCTAGACCAAACTAAACCGATTAAGAGAAATCTGAATAGGAAAGAGATCCAAACATTAAAAGAACTTCAGAATAATAAAGAGATCATCATCAAACCGGCCGACAAAGGTGGGGGGCTGGTCATTATGGATAGGACATACTATGTAGAGCAGTGCTTTTCAAACTGTGTGTTGGGACACACTAGTGTGTCGGTAGCAGTGTGTAGGTGTGTCCCTGCTTCAGCACAAATTTTTTTAAATATAATCTTTTAATTTTTTTATTTTTTTGGGTTCTGAATTTCCGCCTGCCTGCTACGCATATCACATGGTTGACATGTGATTGATACCTAGGGGGTCACAGATCATCTTAACCTATTTGCGCAGCTCAGTGGAAACTGAAACTATTCCCATTGGCAGCTTTGGCTGCACATTGGCTCCTGACTGCACTTGTAGTCTCCTCAATCAGCTCGTGATTGCATGTGTAGTCAGTGAGTGGGACAGCAGTGTGTTTGCAGCGCAGGCAGTAGTCAGTCAGACTCGCAGAGCTCTAAGGGCGGCAGCTTGAATGCTGAGCTGAAGTCAGAAGTCAGTGGTGGTTTTTTTGCAACTAGCTCCCAGTAGTGCATTGCTGCTCCTGCTCTTGATATATGGATAGGAAGGGGAAGCTTAAAAAAGCTTGATGATAAAATGCAAGTGTCTATCTAATATTACACCAAATATTAATAAACCGTTTTGTTCCCATCAACCTCATACATCCCATTAAAATAGTAAGTAGCTATTTGTGAAATTAAACGTTTTTTTTATTCTTGCACATACTTACTGTTACTTGTAAATACATTTTGTTATTACCTCATTTATGTATGTGTCCGTATCTCTTAAAACAAGTTAGTTTAACCTCCTGTTTGCCAGTACAACTGAATTACTGTGTTGCGAAATGATGCAAGTCTAAAAAGTGTGTCGCCAACATGAAACGTTTGGAAAGCTCTGATGTAGAGGAATCAAATAGAATATTACAAGACAAATTCACATATGAGAAACTAAAATATAATCCCATTAAAAAACAAATAGATAAATTGAGTAATATACTCAAAAAAGCAAAAGACAAAGGGATTATAAATGATTCAGAATCAGAATTCCTTTCCATAGAATGCCCTAAAACACCTACATTCTACTTTTTGCCAAAAGTGCATAAAAATTTAGAGAAACCACCAGGGCGTCCCATCATTTCTGGGATAAACAGTCTAACATCAAACCTGTCACAATACGTGGACTTCTACTTACAGAAGTATGTTATTAAATTACCAGCATACCTTAGAGACTCTACACACTTCATTAATAAAATTAGAGAAATAACATGGAAAGAAAATTACACATTAGTGACATGTGATGTCAATTCCTTGTACACTAATATATCACATGAACTAGAACAAAAAGCTGTGAAAAAAACCCTAGATAAAGATGAGGAACTACCTGAATATCAGAACAGATTAATCATGGAATGTATAGACTTTATCTTACAAAACAATAGTTTCTATTTTAACAATGAGGTATATCTACAGATTAAAGGAATGGCAATGGGCACAAGGTTCGCCCCCAGTTACACAAATCTATTCATGGGACAATTTGAAGATGAACACATACATAATGGCCCATGGGGGGGCGAACCTTGTGCTCTATTGCAGATATATTGATGATATATTTATCATCTGGCAAGGAGACACAGAACTATTGGACACATTTATTATAGACCTTAATACCAATAGCCTTGGTATCACATTCACGCATGAATATAGTAGACGGAAAATACACTTTTTGGACATTGAAATTGAAATCAATAACCTTCAAATCAATACCAAAAACTACTTTAAAACTATAGACGCAAACAATTATATACACGCAGAAAGCTGTCATCTCAAACAGTGGAAATCTAATATCCCAAAAGGACAATATCTATGAGTAAGGAAGAACTGCTCCACACTTGAAAGCTACCAATCCCAATCCGACATACTGACATCTAGATTCATAGAGAAGGGATACAAGAAAGACACTGTAGAAAAGATAAGACAGGAAGTGTCAACAGTAGACAGAGAGTCCCTATTAACAAAGAAAACTAAGAAAGAAAGAGAATGTGATGATTTCTTTATACCTTTTATAACCGAATACAGCAGCCAACACTTTGAAATAAGGAAAATTCTGAAAAGAAATTGGCATCTAATAAAACAAGATCAAATTTTAGGAAAAAGGGTAAGAAACCAACCAGACATAATTTTTAAATGAGCCAAAAACCTCAAAATGATATTATCACCTAGTGAGTATAGAGAAAGAAACAACACTGTTGATGGAGACCTTAATGGAAATAAATTAAAAGGCTTCTTCCCCTGCATATCCTGTAAATCCAGTAAATACAGTGAAAAAAGAAAGGAAATCAGATCATCTAATTCAAATTTCTGTCTAAAAATTAATCAACTAATAAGATGCACAGACAGGAATGTCATCTACTGTATAAAATGTACATGTAACCTATTATATTTTGGACAAACAAGTAGAACCGTAAAAGATAGAATATGAGAACATATTCTAAAAATAGAACACGAATCAACAGAAACAACACTGTATTCACATTTTAAAGAAAAACATTCCAGAAACTTAAAAGACTTTAAATACTGGGGCATCAAAAAATTACATTTGGGAGTAAGGGGGGGGGGGGATATGAATACACTCCTCCTTAAAAAGGAGGCAGAATGTATATTCAACTTCAAAACATTACACCCATTTGGACTAAATTCGGAAATGGACCTAAACATATTACTATAACTGAGATAACAAAAGATACAGACTGCATTATATATAAAAACACAATTAAACAAGTAGACAGAACACACATAGAAGTCAAAATGCTGTAAATGTCCATATGAAAAAACAATAGTTTTTGACAAAGATAAAAGAAATATAACTATAACAAGAAACAAGGACAGAAGCCTTATATAAAATATAACATAACAAATAAAAAATAAAAAATAAAAAATAACTACTACAAAAATAGAGACAAATAATCTGAAAAATACAACTGCTTGCCTTTTTATCGCATCAAACCCACTGGCAAAAAGGATATTACAGATGTTTAACTTATACTAAAACAGTCTATGAAAAGATATTATAAGCACACACACTAAGAATTTTCACAGTAACATACATAAATTCACATGTTAAACATATAGGTAAAGTAAGGAACTTTTTCAAAAAAGTATATCACATTCTCCACTAAGAAACTCTAACACACGTAAAAGTCCACAGAATTATGGAGTAACAATTAATTTACGAAACTTTTTCACCATAATCTATAAAATTAAGATATTAAACACATAGATAAAATAACGATTTTTGAAAAAATTACACCTTAAAAATTTTTTTAATCTCTCTAGAAGATATATTTCACAATTATGTATGGGAGAGGGTTCATATATGATCCTGAATACATGAGGTTTTCTATATAAACCGAAATACACAGTATAATACTTATAACTAACACTTGACACTTATAAAAAATTTCAAAGCACTGATCAGGACTATTATCTTTTGTAAATTAGAGCGAGAACACAATAATACAAGATTGAGACCACAATATAATCTATTTAAAGAAAGTTCCCTAAGGTATAGGAATATAAATAAACACACGATATAAGAATAAAAGAAATAAAAGTCTGCCCACAACACTTAAAGTAAAGAGTGGAGCATAGGCTTGAGAACTATGCTCTTGTTTTTGTTTTTATTTTTATTTTAGAATTACCCTAGTTTTAGAAATATTTTAGAAATTATGCACAACAATTTATATGCGCTCACAAATTAACTAAAATTTTGAAGCATAATAGTAACAGGTCCGGGTGTATAGATGTTAGATAACCCTATATCAACAATGCAGAGAGGACTAAGAGACAACCCTCCAGGAGGAGGAACAACAAGCAGGCAATAGAGATTGGTCAAGAATAAGACCCAATCAGGAAGATGGACACGATATTTAAATCCAGACTGCACAGCACACAAGCATCTTGATAAAGGCCCAGGCTGAAACGCGTAGAGATTGCTGACAGTCACAGGATATCTAAATATAGAACCCAGCAGGTGAGAGGTCTTTCCCGTGTTCGGGCTGGCTAGGACAGGTACATCGAGCCATATCCCACTTTCCAGGGACAGACTCCATATGTATAATTCCTATCCCAGGATCCAGTAAACGTTCCAGCCTCAATCACCTAGCGTAAGGGCTATACAGACACGAGGAGAAATCCACAATTAGATCGAAAAATACCTGAAGGATCCGGATTAAAACCAAAGAAAGAAAGCAAGGGAGAACACACGGAATTACTTCACCAAAAGACCGGCCGGTCACAACTTTAACTGAAGAAATCCAGAATATGGACAATATACCAAGGTTTTTACAATAAGAGACAATCTGCCTATACATGCATATATGAAAGATAAATCTGCAAACTACCATTTATAATTGTGACAAACCACTGTAGACTTGGAATATCAATGTCTGAGTAAAAATACGTGGTATTCACACATATCTAGCTAGTACACTGGAAAATTAGATCTGTACTGAAAATTGTAATTGTAACAAAACATAATATACGATACATGTATGCTAAGGAAAAGTAACTATTTGTTCTGTATTGAATATTCCAAACTAGAGCCGCTTTCATAAAACCACAATTACAGTTTGAAACCAGCAGTAATTCTGATAAAATATAACAAGTATAAATTTTAAACAAAAATTTTTTTAATGATGTTTTAAATCTAGATGCCGGCATCTATGTGTTAGCTTTTATTGTTAACTAATTCACGATAGGAATCTTATCTGTATAGGAATAAAATACATATATCTTCAAACCTATGCTCCTCTTTTTTACGTTTTTTACGTCATATTCTACGTCATATTTTACAAAAAAATCTATGAGATAAATATATAAAATCATAGGACATAAGACTATCCTAAAAATATAGGAATTATTTTACCATCCCAGTTATATGATCAAAATTAACCGGGGATTCTCTTATATATCAAAATAGTTATCTCAAAATTTGAGAACCCAAAACAGGGATACCCTCACATTCAGATATAAATCTATCCGAGATCACATACACTTATTTTATTTTATAAGACTCGCAACTGTTTAGCGCTATCCCAACCACTTTTTCTTTTATTCCAGAGACTTCTCCCTAGCTAGAGCTCTAAGGATCTTTTCTCTGAACGTGTAGTAGTGTAATTTGGCTATGACATCTCTAGGTTTCCCCTCATCTGCGGATCTGGGTCGGAGTGCTCTGTGTGCTCTATCAATGAGGGTTTCGCTTGTCTGCTCTGATCCCAGTATTTCTTTGAATAAATCTTGTAGATAGTCTTCTAGATCCTGAGGGGTTACCGACTCTGGGATCCCTTTGATCCGTATGTTGTTGCGGCGTGAGTGGTCTTCCAGATCCGCTAGCTTAAGTTCTAGGTCTGAGATCTGACCTGCCAGGCTTTGCGAGTAGGCGAGGAGGTTTGAGTGGTACACGGTGAGGTCTTCCTGTCTGCGTTCTAGCGCATCTGTGCGTTCCCCAATGAGACCAATGTCTCTCTTTAAGTCAGCATGAGATCTCTCAAATTTCTTTGACAGAGAGTCATGATGGGACTTTAATAATGATTCAATAGAGTCCATTAGATTGTTGGAGGTGCCATCTATTGCTGGTAGCCGGGATATCCGGCAAGTGAGAGACTTGTCGGGTTGTTTGACTGAGAAGCTCCCAGTGTCAGAGCCTTCATCTTCGTATCTTCCTTGGGCTGGTTTGCCCGGGTGTTGAAAGTGGTCTACCACCGTTCTCTTTGGTGTGTTGTGGGGTTTTTGTTTTCTTTTGTGAGGTTGAGACATTCTGAGAAGAGGTCGGCAACTTTGGCCATAGCTGGCTCTAGCTTATATCAGTGGGAACCTGCTTGCTCTTGGTTTGCTATCAAAGTTTTATCGACTGGCGAGGGTACACACCTTGTGGGGTTAGATTACATGCTGCGGTGTATCGGGAAGTCCCTATAGAAGGAGAGAGGGAGGGGAGAAGAGCACACTATAGGTTCAAGGAGGCTCCAACCTATATGTTTTCTTAAGGGGTCTGCTTATCTTCCTCTCCAGATGTAGCAGGTGGGGCCTCTCCGGCTTTAGGCCCCTCTCCTGGGGAGGTGCCGCTTTTGGGCAAAGCTGGAAAATGTGTCTGGGATATGACCCACAGGCAGGCGGGCCGGCGGCAAAGGGAGGAGAGGGACCAGGTCTCTGCTCTATTTGGTTAGAAGGGTAGGGGTATCTTTTATGTGTAAAATATAGGCTACAGTGTAACCCTTATTAGATACTCTGGGCACTGAGGTTCCTGGCTGGAAATATAAGGTAGTGGTCTGTACTAAGCAGGAGGCTCCCTTATGGGGCACTAGCTGAAGTATAGGAGCTGCAAGGAGTGTAGAGGGCCCAGCTTCAGTTAGAGTGCAGTCTTGTGGGTAGTCTCCTTGTCTTTGGTTGTGCTCTGTTGGGACCAGGGGGGTGCAAGACAGGTCTGTAGTGCTCTGATCTGGGTCTAAAGTGTAGTTCTGTTTACATTAGCACATCCAATCTGAGCACTGTTTGAGCCTGGTCTGTGCTGTTCCAGCAAAAGAGTCAGTCCCTGGGCTCTGTTTCCTGGGCTGCTAAAAGGGAATATAGCAACTGATTTGCCAGCGTTATAGCGTTTGGTGAAATGATTCACTGTGGAACAAAAAAGTCTATAGGTGAACACTATAGTTGCAGAAATCTAGTGCTTTAAGATGAGGTCCTAGAAGAGCAGAGTGTTAACTCATATGTCTGAAGTTAACTTGTAATGGTTCAGGTAGAAACCTTTGTTTTTATATATTATGAGAAACTCAGGATAGGAGCCTTTAATTGGATGCTGCAGTTCCCCTGTCGTCTCAGCTTATTCAGAGTGTGTTTTTAGCCAAAATGTGACAGTGACAAGCCTAATCCTGCAGTCTTGTATTGCATAAAATAGGCAGAGCAAAATTGGCTTAGTGAAACCAATGTCCCAAGGTAGTGTCAGGGTATTTAGGCAGATAGTGCAGGGGCCGGTGCAATGTCTATTCAGTTTGAGGCTGTGTAACTGTTAATGCTGCTCAGTTTTATTCAGATGTAATAAAGTTTATGTCAATGAGGGCAAATAATACAGTAATACAGTGGTATTATTTCTCACCCTCCGGAGTTTTAACATTATACTGTGCATCATCATATGGTTAGTTGTCTTGTGGTGGTAATTCTAACTTTTATTGTTTTGAAAAGGTCACCTGAGATAATATGAGCTTTAAATAATTGAATTATGCAACCAAAATGCTTATTATCTTTTGGTATTGTATTGGTATGTCAATAAAAAAAAGAGAACAAAGAAATACTGTGCTTCTGCTATTAAGACAATTATCAATTTGGCATGTCATATGGAACCATTAGTATACATGAAGATACATGAACTCTTATCCTCATCTTTCCATATGACATGCCAAATTGATAATTGTCTTAATAGCAGAAACACAGTATTTCTTTGTTCTCTTTCTATGGTATGTGTTCAACAGCATGTCTTCGCTACCATGTATTGCCTTCTCTGTGTTAGCCTGTAACGGTCCGTGCACTCTATGTTTCACTGTGTATTGTTGTTTTTAAGCATATCAGTGATCCCAATTTGGTGTGTAGTTGCCTTGATGATGGAGATCATAATTTGAAGGTCATGTGACACCGGGCAACCTCCGGAACATGGCCGGAAATGACGTAATGGTGAAGGGTTCCGGTTAAAAAGGGTGAGTTTGTTGTTATTATTGCTGCACTTGTTTTGAAAACGGGGGAAACCCTGAAACGTCAATAAAGTATTGGGTAATTTCTACTAAGACCCTGTGAGTGACATCCATTGCTATGGACTGTATAATTTTGCTGAGGTGCACCCAGGGTTACACAGGCAGATTGCCTTTCTATTAATACCACGAGTGCTTCTACCTTTTGGAACTATATTTAAGTGTTCTGCATTTCCACCAGATGTGTAGAAACATTTTCCTTCCCCACAGCCCCTCCAACATTTACCGTCTGATGTTTTATATATTAGTTGTAGTTTAGTTGGGATAAGACACCACCTGGCTAGAAATTTACAGTTCATTTCCTGCATTTTGGCTGATGTTGAGGCTCTTTTGAGGCAGGGTTTGAACGAAAAACAGTTCCAATCTATGTCATACGTCTTTTTATAGACAACAATAGCATTAAGGCACTGTTTTTCAAGAGGTGTTATTCCTCTGTGTACATTCATAGTTAAAATGAAGGGTACTCTTGGAAGACAATTGACCTCTGTTGTTATTGCCGTACTACAGGTCATAATGCCTTGTCTGCTTTGGATGCAACTCATTGTAGGGGGATATAAATAAATCCATCCCTAAGTGATCACTGCCAATTTGGATACCGGTGACAGTATAACAAAAATGTTGTAGTTGTAAAAAATCTATGTTTAATTTTTAATAACGCAACTATCGCCCGTATATCAGATCTCTAACTATTATTTATCACAATATGCAATTATACATTTTAAATGGTACTTGACACGAATCTGTACTCCTGTATTCTCCTGTAGCATGACATTGTTCCGCACTCGAAAAAGGCCTCCATGGCAGCAGAGCTAATCGGTTTCTCATACCCAGTTTTCCTCACCAGATAAGTGTACAGTCTTTGTGAGTAAACAATATTCTTCTTTTTGATCTAAATTTTCTCGATTTTCAGTCCGGATTTGTTACTCTGAGTGTCCCAGTCCCTCTGTGAACAGTTTAATATTGTATGATAGCAGGTGAGCAGTTGCTATTTCAGATGTTGTTGCATATCAGGTTAACTTTGGTATCCTCCTGATGGTTCTTTCTGTAAAGTTTTGAAGTTTTGTGACAGGTGAAAACTGGTTCAAGTCTTAGGAGCTAAAGACTCAAGCTGCCATCTCCCTGTGTGGCTAAGCACCGCCCCCAGTTAGTAACTATTTTATATGACTATTAAAAATATTTTTCCAGCTTTGATCATATGTATAGCACAGAAAAAACACATAAATATTGGTGTTTAAAAGATAAGGGCAAACAAATCTAAAATGAATTCAGGCTTGAAAAAAATCCTCAGCTTGAAAAGCTAAAGGAGCTGAGGAAAGTAAAACGAGTCAAGAGTAGGGATGGGAGAATGTGTAAATTTTTGAATTTCGAATGTAGAACGAATGTTACTACCGAAATTCGAATTATAAATCTGAATGTTGATAAGAATGAATATTCTTAAAAATTCTATAATCGAATGTTATTTACAGTTTTCGAATGTCACTTTCGAATTCGAATGTTTATAATTATATTGAATATCCACATTCGAAATTTCGAATTTAACATTCTATTTAACAAATACTATTCAGAAGTTCAATAGTTCATGTGGTAGGGCGGGAATCTAGTAAATTGATACATAATAGATACAAATATATAATTTCAAATATTTCTATATAGAATATTGCATAATTAAAATATTACATTTAAAGAAAGCATTAGAAATACTATTACAAAGTTAAATTTGAATTTTTTAGAATTCGAATATTGCATAATTCGAATATTACATTTAAAGAAAAAGCATTAGAAATACTATTGCAATCTAAATTCGAATTTTTCGAAAAGAATATTTTCGAATGTAATCATAAAATTCGAAACCGAACATTCGAAAATCGAATGTTAGAATGTTATGTATACATTCGAAATTCGATTCGAACGAACGAATGTGTTAAAATTCGTGCCGTTTTTCAAATGTTGCGTAACATTCGCCCATCCCTAGTCAAGAGAGAAATGCACTGACTCCATTATCTAAGTGGCCCTTAAATGACAAAGTTAAATGCTCCTTCCCTTAAAGGGACTGTAAAATTAAGCTTTCACAATCCAAACTGAGTATGTCATTTTAAGCAACATTCTGAATTACTTTAATTATCAAAATTGCTTGATTCTCTTGGTATCCTTTGTTGAAGTGTAGATTCAAAAGTAGCAATATACTACTGGGAGCTAGATGATCACATTTGGTTAGCCAATGACAAGAGACATGTATAGGCCGTCACCAATCACAAGCTTGTTCCCAGTAGAGCACATTGCTGCTCCTAAACCTTCCTCAGCATACTATTTACAAAAATAATTACAAAAGAGAACAAAGCACATTTGATAATACAAGTTAATTGTAAGTAAAACGTTTAAACAATTTCCTTCAGTTAGATTCAACATTTAATGATTAATCCTGATCGTAACATTAGAGATTGTATAAATTGTTATTTTATTTTAACAACACACAGTTTGCATTTTTTTATTTGAAATTCATCAGAGAATATGCTGCAAATTTTAATCTGTTTTTCCATCATTGTGAATCAAATGAATGAGTAGATTATATTCCTAGCTGAAATAAAATTGATTTTTGAAAACCATTATATTTAGATAAAACCATTTGTACCAGGTTCAAAAGCATTTATATTTTTTATGAATGAGATATTTATCCCAGATATAAATACAACTGAACCTCAATCAGTTCCTCTGTTGGAGAATTTTTCATCTGAAATAAGCTTTGAACTACCAAAAGACCTTGTTCAGCGATCTATATAAGATTATTAACTGCTTTGGTTTGATTTTATTTCTCAATGAATGCAGTTTAGACAATGCTTCTCAATTGCATTCAAAACTAATCTTAGAATTTAAATAGCTAAATGTTATTTTATATTATAGATATAACTTGACAAGGATGAAAATTAATTTAATTTCAGAGAATAATTTGAACTACATATGTATTTTTTATTTAAAGGGACACTGAACCCATATTTTTTCTTTCATGATTCAGAAAGAGCATGACATTTTAAGCAACTTTCTAATTTACTCCTATTATCATCAATTTTTCTTTGTTCTCTTGCTATCTTTATTTTAAAAGCAGGTATGTAAATCTTAACAGCCAGCCCATTTTAGGTTCAGCACCATGGATAGCGCTTGCTCATTGGAGGCTGACATCTACCAACCAATAAGCAAGCATAAACCAGGTTCTCAACCAAAAAGGGTCATCTTCTATGCATCACATTCCTGCTTTTTAAATAAAGATAGCAAGAGAACGAAGAAAAATTTATAATAGGAGTAAATTAGAAAGTTGCTTAAAATTTCATGCTCTATCTGAATCATGAAATAAAAAAATTGGGTTCTGTGTCCCTTAAAGGAACTTGGTAAGATGGTGTTTAAATAGGTTTTTTTACTTTTTATTTTTTTTATTGAGGTATAATGCCAAAACAGTATAGACTTAAAGGCATATTTATCATATGTCTGTCAGACCTGATCCGACAGTGCAGATCAGGTCTGACAGACATCGCTGAATGCGGAGAGCAATACGCTCTCCGTATTCAGCATTGCACCAGCAGCTCTTGTGAGCTCCTGGTACAACGCCGCCCCCTGCAGACTCGCGGCCAATCGGCCGCCAGCAAGGGGGTGTCAATCAACCCGATTGTACTTGATTGGGTTGAATTCCGGTGATTCCTGTCCGCCTCATAAGAGCAGGCAGACAGGGTTATGGAGCAGCGGTCTTTAGACCGCTGCTTCATAACTGTTGTTTCTGGCGAGCCTGCAGGCTCACCAGAAACAAGAGCCCTCAAGCTCCATATGGAGCTTGATATATAGGCCCCAAAGGGGTAGATTTAACAAGCAGCAGATGCTGCTTTCTATGCCCAATGCTTGTGCAATGTTAAATGCAGGCATTTAGCGATGTTGTGTGGACATGATTAGCTACCGCGTATTATGTCCACACAGCACTTGGTAAACCTAACAAATAATGTAAGTTTGCGTAATCAGATGTGTGTACATTAATATTGAAAAATAAACAAACCCCGAGAGCTAAGCATCATGTCTAAATAATTTCTCAGAAACAAAAAAAGTATATACCTCCTTTTTTTTCTCCTTGAACAGGAAGAGGCCACATTTGGACCCCCATACCCATTAAGAATATCATATGCTAGTAAGTTTTGTGTAAACTATAGGTCAGTTATGGATATGGACCTGAATGACTAAGGGAGGACTCTTTCCTTTGTGTCTCTCTCTCCCTCCCCTATGTCTCTCTCCCTCCCCATGTCTCTATCTTCCTCCCTCTCTTTCTCTCTATCTCTCTCTCGCTCTCCCTCTCTCTCTCTTTATCACTCTTTCTCACTTTCTTTCTAACTTTCTCTCTCTTTCTCTCTTTCTCCCTTTCTCTCTCTCTCTCTCTCTCTCTCTCTCTTTTTCTTTCTTTCTCTCTCTCACTCTCTCTCTCCCTCTCTCTCCATCTCTTTCTCTCTCTCTCTCTCTCTCTCTCTCTCTCTCTCTCTCTCTCTCTCTCTCTCTCTCTCAAAATTGGGACAAGAAAAGGATTCCAATACTTTGAAGGGGCATTAAATGAAAGGTTATTCAGGTTTATTGTTTTTTTTATTTATTTTAAGTGCACTGCTTGTTAAAAAACAAAAAAACAATTCCTATATAGAGGCTTGGCAGAGGTGTGCTTAAATAGAGGTGTTCTTAAGCAGAGATGATGAAGAGGTGTGCAAGACCTGAAGGAGCTTTTATCAAGCACTTTTAGAGCTTCATCTTTATTTGTAGTGTATAGAAAGTGTATTTTTGTTAATACAAATGTGTAATACAAGCGTATATCATGAAATTTCAATTTTACACATTCTGCAATGCAAAAATATGAAGTTAAAAAATGGGACCACTAAGATATTTCATAGGACCAATAGCTCTTAGGCATCTTATGTTATGTTTCCACCTGAACTTGTTAATGAGTAGGCAGTCAGATTAAGATTAGCGGGAGGGACCTTTAGGGTATTTATTGCACTATGTATCACAATTTATTTAAGGGGTGAATCCAGAGAGTGCAAGCCATAAGATATTTACAGCTCTTGCTAGCACCATGGTGGATGTGTTTGTTTTAAGTAAGACTGCACTTCTGCATTGCTTTATATATTTGTGTATATATATATATATATATATATATTTGTGTATATATATATATATATATATATATATATATATACTACACATATATATAAGTCCCAGAGGGTAGAAGCACTCCTAATAATAGCAAATAGGTAAGCAGCCACGCGAGTAGGGTGTTATTTTTTCCCCACTTATTGTGCTTCATTGAAGTCTATGGGGGGAATACATTAACACGTTCACAATATTCTAAGTTCTACTTTTTAGGGTTGTGCAAAAACATTTTACTGTCAACTTTTAATACGTATGCAAACAGCTTACTCCTAGCACAGTTAATGAAAATGTAGGAGTGATAAATAGCCTTCCATTAGTAATATAGCCCATATTCGGATCATTTTTTACTGAAAATCTTTTTGAACCTATATCTGAAAATATCGCAATGATGACAAATATCTAATATAGCTGACCACTCTAATCATAGTCATTAACCCTGACACTAAGGGCCCACGTACTAACAGGCAGGCGGGCAACTTCTCAACTTGCGAAGCTGTTCGCCCGCCTTCTCAACATATGGGCAGCGGATTCGCTAGCCCGTATGTATCATTACACACTTATCGAAGTGTGTAATGCCCGCCCTTTCATTTGCGTCTAATGACTGCTGCTTCTTACATTGCGGGAAGCAGGCTCGCATATGCAAACCTACCCCACAAAGGCTCCGGAGCAGCTTTTACTGCTTCGTACATGGAGCCCTATAAATGTTTTACAAGTTAACTGACATAATAGTATTAGGGTCTGTGGTGAATATTATCCTAACATAGAAAAGGGGCTGGGATACCAAACATTAATTATGACTTCAATAAAAAGCTCTTGAAGGACCTTAAATGGCAGCCTTATAGCAAAATAAAAAATGCTTTTAGACTCATATAAAGATAATATAATTTTGTTTTTTAAATCTTCTTTTTATTGGAGAATAATAAAATAATATACACTTGAACAGAAAAAGAAAAGAAAATCAGAAGAACAAAGTCTAATGCAAGAGACATTAATACATTCCTGTTGAATTTCACTTTACATATCATCATAACGATTCCAGATATACATTCAAGTGTTTTTCTTAAACACGTGTAACAAAATTCAAGTAAATTGCATACAGCTTTACATATATACTAACAAAAAAGTGTATATAAATATATCATAAGCTTATAATCATCAAGAGGAAGAAGTCAATTTATTTCCAGAGTACCATAACAAACTTATTTCCCTCTATCAATGCAGAGTCTTAGTATCAAGGTTGACAAATATAACCTGCACAGGTCAAAGTTAGGTTAATAGCCTACTGGAACCTAACAGGTACCGTGATTTGAAGGGGAAGGAATAAAAAAAGGGAATGGGTAGGGAGAGGGGAGGGAGAAAAAGAAATAAACTGTCACACTAGACAGTGCTAGTCAGTAGTCACTAGTTCATCCCTTCAGAAGTTGTTTCTTCTCTTTCAAACAGGAAAGGGAAGGGTCCTGACTCAGTTGAGCAAATTTACAGCTAGATTACGAGTTCTGAGTTAGCCTTAAAAAGCAGCGTTGAGAGGTCCCAACGCTGCTTTTAAATGCCCGCTGGTATTACGAGTCAGGCAGGTACCGGTGTACCGCTCACTTTTCTTCCGCGACTCAAGGCTACCGCAAATCCCCTTACGTCAATTGTGTATCCTATCTTTTCAATGGGATTTGCCTAACGCCGGTATTACGAGTATTGGAAGAAGCGGTAGACCCTCTCCTGTCAACACTCCTACCGCATTTAAAAGTCAGTAGTTAAAAGTTTTATGGGCTAAAGCTGTAACATAAAACTCTTAACTAAAGTGCTACAAAGTACACTAACACCCATAAACTACCTATTAACCCCTAAACCGAGGCCCCCCCACATTGGAAATGCTATAATACATTTTTTTAACCCCTAATCTGCCAACCGGACATCGCCGCCACTTTAATAAATGTATTAACCCCTAAACCGCCTTGCAAACACTAGTTAAATTTTATTAACCGCTAACCTGCCGTCCATAACATTGCCGACACCTACCTACATTTATTAACCCCTAATCTGCCACCCACAATGTCGCCGCTACTATATTAAATGTATTAACCCCTAAACCTAAGTCTAACCCTTAACCTAACCCCCCCTAATTTAAATATAATTTAAATAAATCTAAATTAAATTACTAATATTAACTAAATTATTCCTATTTAAAACTAAATACTTAGCTATAAAATAAACCCTAATATAGGTACAATATAATTAATAGTTACATTGTAGCTATTTTAGGATTTATTTTTATTTTACAGGCAACTTTGTATTTATTTTAACTAGGTACAATAGTTATTAAATAGTTATTAACTGTTACGGTTGCCTCCAGGCTGGCTGGAAGTTGGACCGTAGAAAAGGATGCTCCTAGCGCTCCCCAAAGGATCATCAGCACCGTAGACACTCTAACTGCTGCGTAGCCACCATAAGTAATGCAGACTCTACGAACCACCGCTGCTGGGCTGGTATCTCGCCGTCTGCTCTGCGCCCTGGACCTACGACCAGGCTCCAGTAGGTGAACCCAGGAACAAGAGCTCTTACAGGAGCTCAGTAGCTAAGGGAGTATATAGAGCATAGCAATCCCTGTAGTGATTATAGCTGGCCCCTACAAACATGAGTCAAAGCTGCAAGTTAGAGGGACAGAATAGGTCTGATGTGCTGGAGCACACAGCCTGCTTTTTATTGAGGTTACATGCAAACAGGACACTCTCAGGGGGAGGCATAAAATCCCCCATCACACATTTGATATTAGATAGAGAGACACTCCCTTTGACAGGCCACAACATTACTTCAGCAGATAACAAGTTACACACAATAAAACAATGCAGTCCACCTTATCACTAGCAGTCTGATTAGACAATGGTAAGGTTTATCACCAAACCTAATTAGAGCTGATCCCAGCAAACTTGTATTTAGAATTGAACAAAATTAACTCTTAATGGCACACAATGAAACTGAACCAAGTGGGAGAAAGCCAGGGACAAGTCATTTCACAGGTCTGGGGACATAGTCTTAAAGGGGCATTGTTCACCAAAGTCACAATATGTCCCCAGACGGTTCTTAAAGGGCCATACACAGCCAATAAAAGTTAATATACTCTCAGGGGCACAATCTTCCAGGGGCCATAGTCATGAGGAAGGAGGCTGGCAAATAGGCTTCTCCAAAATCCAGGGAAGCAGGGCAATTTTCCATTTTAAGGGCCAGTTACAAATAGCAGTTTGTAACATATCTCCCCTTTTGGAGGGAGACTAACCAGGCACCTGACCTTCTGTCAGTCAGTGCCTAAGTTAGTCTCGTAACCCACCCACAAATAAACATTAGCAGCAAAGTAGCCCCCCCACAATAAGTAGTACTGGCCTGTAGGTTCCAGGTTGTAGGATGAAAGTGTAGCATCCTCGGCCTTCCTGGTGCAGCTGGGCAAATAGCTGGTGGTACTTGGGGGGCAGAGGCCAGCGGCATTCTGCCCTGGTGCCAGCGCTTCTGCTGGGGTGAGGGGTTTGCAGGCCAGTCCTGTAACAAGGGGGTCTGTAGGGCAGAGGCCAGCAGCGCTCTGTCCTAATGCCAGCTCTTCTGCTGGGGGCATTGGGGCATAGTCCTGCCCGGTGGCAAATGGAACGTTGGGGTCAGTGGGGGTTAACATCTCCACTGTTAACCCTGGGCCCAAGTTAGGAGTTAGCTGGGGTGGGGGAGATTGGCTTACCTCCTCCTCCTGATACTCCGGTGGCCATTGGGAAGGGAGGTCGATGCTCTCCGCTTCCTGTGGAACATGCTGCGGCTGGGGAGAGAGACCGGTTGTCTCCTCTCCCTGGAAGGCACACTCCAGCTGGGGAGGGAGGTCGATGCTCTCCCCTCCCTGTAGCTGGGTCTGTCGCTGGGGATCTGGGCCGCCTGCCCAGCATCCCTGTAGGGCCGGTAGAGAGACTGCGGTCCCATCTCCACCTGCCTGCTTGGGGTCCTCCCAGGACCAGTCTATGAGGCCTGCTGCCTCTGGTATCTCTGGCTGGGGAAGGAGACTGGTTGTCTCTTCCCTCTGCACGGTATACTGCCACTGGGGAGGGAGGTCGCTGCTCTCCTCTCCTTGTAACTCCGACTGCCGCTGGGGAGGGAGGTCGTTGCTCTCCGCTCCCTGTGACTCACTTTCTTGCTGGAGACCAGGTGTCGATACCCTCCTACTCCACAGTTGGCGCTCAAAGGCTTGTGCCGCTTTGTTCTCCGTATCCAATTCCCGGATGATGCGACTGACTACCTCCTGCGCAGGGTCTGGACCATATCGGACTAGCCGCCTCTTTACCTCTGGAACGAAATCCGCGCCCTCATAGCGACGGATCCGGTTGAGGTGCTCTTCACAGGGTTCTGACCAGTATCTTGTCAGCTCCATGCTGCTGTAGGTAGGGACGCTGCGCAGTGGCTAGCGTTGCCCTCAATAACTCTCCTACGATACCAGTGCTGTTGGGGTGCTGCTCCTTGTGCTAGGACGCTATCCCACCGCTGCCGCCAAATGTTACGGTTGCCTCCAGGCTGGCTGGAAGTTGGACCGTAGAAAAGGATGCTCCTAGCGCTCCCCAAAGGATCATCAGCGCCGTAGACACTCTAACTGCTGCGTAGCCAACATAAGTAACGCAGACTCTACGAACCACCGCTGCTGGGCTGGTATCTCGCCGTCTGCTCTGCGCCTTGGACCTACGACCAGGCTCGAGTAGGTGAACCCAGGAACAAGAGCTCTTACAGGAGCTCAGTAGCTAAAGGAGTATATAGAGCATAGCAATCCCTGTAGTGATTATAGCTGGCCCCTACAAACATGAGTCAAAGCTGCAAGTTAGAGGGACAGAATAGGTCTGATGTGCTGGAGCACACAGCCTGCTTTTTATTGAGGTTACATGCAAACAGGACACTTTCAGGGGGAGGCATAAAATCCCCCATCACACATTTGATATTAGATAGAGAGACACTCCCTTTGACAGGCCACAACATTACTTCAGCAGATAACAAGTTACACACAATAAAACAATGCAGTCCACCTTATCACTAGCAGTCTGATTAGACAATGGTAAGGTTTATCACTAAACCTAATTAGAGCTGATCCCAGCAAACTTGTATTTAGAATTGAACAAAATTAACTCTTAATGGCACACAATGAAACTGAACCAAGTGGGAGAAAGCCAGGGACAAGTCATTTCACAGGTCTGGGGACATATTCTTAAAGGGGCATTGTTCACCAAAGTCACAATATGTCCCCAGACGGTTCTTAAAGGGCCATACACAGCCAATAAAAGTTAATATACTCTCAGGGGCACAATCTTCCAGGGGCCATAGTCATGAGGAAGGAGGCTGGCAAATAGGCTTCTCCAAAATCCAGGGAAGCAGGGCAATTTTCCATTTAAAGGGCCAGTTACAAATAGCAGTTTGTAACATTAACTATTTAATAACTACCTAGCTAAAATAAATACAAATATACCTGTAAAATAAACCCTAACCTAAGTTACAATTACACCTAACACTACTCTATAATTAAATGAATTACCTAAACTACCTACAACTAAATACAATTAAATTAAATAAACTAAATTACGAAAAAAAACAACACTAAATTACAGAAAATAAAAAAGAAATTACAAATTTTTAAACTAATTACACCTAATCTAATCCCCCTAATAAAATAAAAAATCCCCCCAAAATAAAAAAAATTCCCTATCCTATACTAAATTACAAATAGCCCTTAAAAGGGCCTTTTGCGGGGCATTGCCCCAAAGTAATCAGCTCTTTTACCTGTAAAAAAAGAAATACAATACCCCCCCAACATTACAACCCACCACCCAATCCTACTCTAAAACCCACCCAAACCCCCCTTAAAAAAACCTAACACTAACCCCCTGAAGATCACCCTACTTTGAGCCGTCTTCACCCAGCCAGGCACAAGTGATCCTCCAGAGGGGCAGAAGTCTTCATCCAATTGGGGCAGAAGAGGTCCTCCAGACAGCAGTCTTCCTCCATGCGGCATCTTCTATCTTCATCCTTCCGAAGCGGAGCGGGTCCATCTTTAAGACATCCGACATGGAGCATCCTCTTCTGTCCATGGCCGATGACTGAATGAAGGTTCCTTTAAATGACGTAATCCAAGATGGCGTCCCTTGAATTCCGATTGGCTGATAAGTTTCTATCAGCCAATCGCAATTATGGTAGGTAAAATCCTATTGGCTGATGCAATCAGCCAATAGGATTGAGCTTGCATTCTATTGGCTGTTCCAATCAGCCAATAGAATGCAAGCTCAATCCTATTAGCTGATTGGATCAGCCAATCGGATTGAACTTCAATCCGATTGGCTGATTGCATCAGCCAATAGGATTTTTCCTACCTTAATTCCGATTGGCTGATCAGCCAATCGGAATTCAAGGGACACCATCTTGGATGACGTCACTTAAAGGAACCTTCATTCAGTGATCGGCCGTGGACAGAAGAGGATGCTCCGTGTCGAATGTCTTCAAGATGGACCCACTCCGCTCCGGAAGGATGAAGATATAAGATGCCACATGGATGAAGACTTCTGTCGTCTGGAGGACCTCTTCTGTCCCGATCGGATTAAGACTTCTGCCCATCCCGAAGACCACTTGTGCCCGGCAGGGTGAAGATGGCTCAAGGTAGGGTGATCTTCAGGGGGTTAGTGATAGTTTTTTTTAAGGGGGGTTTGGGTGAGTTTTACAGTAGGGTTGGGTGGTTGGTTGTAATGTTGGGGGGGTATTGTATTTTTTTTTTTACAGGTAAAAGAGTTGATTACTTTGGGGCAATTCCCCGCAAAAGGCCCTTTTAAGGGCTATTTGTAATTTAGTATAGGGTAGGGAATTTTTTTTTATTTTGGGGAGATTTTTTATTTTATTAGGGGGATTAGATTAGGTGTAATTAGTTTAAAAATTTGTAATTTCTTTTTTATATTCTGTAATTTAGTGTTTT
Source organism: Bombina bombina (assembly GCF_027579735.1). Taxonomy (NCBI): domain Eukaryota; kingdom Metazoa; phylum Chordata; class Amphibia; order Anura; family Bombinatoridae; genus Bombina; species Bombina bombina. The sequence continues at coordinate 213,472,795 of NC_069499.1, read as the reverse complement.
TTTTTTCCCCGTAATTTAGTTTATTTAATTTAATTGTATTTAATTGTAGGTAGTTTAGGTAATTCATTTAATTATAGAGTAGTGTTAGCTGTAATTGTAACTTAGCTTATGTTTTATTTTACAGGTATATTTGTATTTATTTTAGTTAGGTAGTTATTAAATAGTTAATAATCTATTTAATAACTATAGTACCTATTTAAAATAAATACAAAGTTGCCTATAAAATAAAAATAAATCCTAAAATAGCTACAATGTAACTATTAGTTATATTGTAGCTATATTAGGGTTTATTTTATAGGTATTTAGTTTTAAATAGGAATAATTTAGTTAATATTAGTAACATAATTTAGATTTATTTTAATTTGTATTTAAATTAGGGGGGTTAGGTTTAGGGTTAGACTTAGATTTAGGGGTTAATAACTTTATTATAGTGGCGGCGACGTTAGGGGCAGCAGATTAGGGGTTAATAAATATAATATAGGTTGCGGCGGTGTCCGGAGCGGCAGATAAGGGGTTAATAATATAATGTAGGGTTCAGCGATGTTAGAGGCAGCAGATTAGGGGTTAATAATTATAATGTAGGTTGTGGCGGTGTCCGGAGTGGCAGATTAGGGGTTAATAGTATAATGTAGGTGTCTGCGATTTTGGGGGCAGCAGATTAGGGGGTAATAAGTGTAAGATTTGGAGTGTTTAGACTCGGGGTTCATGTTAGGGTGTTAGGTGTAGACATATTTTTTATTTTCCCATAGGAAACAATGGGGCTGCTTTAGAAGCTGGACGCTGCTTTTTTGCAGGCGTTAGGTTTTTTTCAGCCGGCTCAGCCCCATTGTTTCCTATGGGGAAATCGTGCACAAGCACATTTAGCCAGCTCACCACTTACTTAAGCAACACTGGTATCGAGGTGAGATGTGGAGCTAAATTTTGCTCTACGCTCACTTTTCTGAGGCTAACGCAGCCATTAAGAAACCTCGTAATACCAGCGTTGTTTAATCTGAGCGCTGAAAAATAAAGGCTCGTTAGCACTGCACGGCTTTACCGACAAAAGTCGTAATCTAGCCGATAGTATCTAAAGGAATAAACAATCGGCTAGATTACGAGTTGTGCGTTAGGGTTAAAAAGCAGCGTTGAGAGGTCCCAACGCTGCTTTTTAATGCCCGCTGGTATTACAAGTCTTGAAATTACAGGCTCACCGCTCACTTTTTTGGCCAGACTCGAAAATACCGCAAATCCACTTACGTCAATTGCATATCCTATATTTTCAATGGGACTTGCATAGCGCTGGTATTACGAGTCTAACCAAAAGTGCTTAAAAGTACACTAACACCCATAAACTACCTATTAACCCCTAATCCGAGGCCCCCCTACATCGCAAACACTAAAATACATTTTTTAACCCCTAATCTGCCGAACCGGACATCGCCGCCACTATAATAAATATATTAACCCCTAAACCACCGCACTCCCGCATCGCAAACACTAGTTAAATATTATTAGCCCCTAATCTGCCTGCCCTAACATCGCCGACACCTACCTACATTTATTAAACCCTAATCTGCCGCCCCCAACATCCCCGCTACTATAATAAAGTTATTAACCCCTAAACCTAAGTCTAACCCTAAACCTAAGACCCCCTAACTGAACTATAATTCTAATAAATCTAAATAAAATTACTATCATTAACTAAATTATTCCTATTTAAAACTAAATACTTACCTGTAAAATAAACCCTAAGATAGCTACAATATAACTAATAATTACATTGTAGCTAGCTCAGGGTTTATTTTTATTTTTAGTGTTAGGTTTTATTAAGGGGGTATTGGGTGGGTTTTAGAGTAGGGTTTGGTGTGTGGGTGGTGGGTTTTAATGTTGGGGTGGTATTATACTTTTTTTTACAGTTAAAAGAGCTGATTACTTTGGGGCAATGCCCCGCAAAAGGACCTTTTAAGGGCTATTTGTAATTTAGTATAGGGTAGGGCTTTTATTATTTTGAGGGGCTTTTGTATTTTATTAGGGGGATTAGAGTAGGTGTAATTAGTTTAAAAAACATGTAATTATTTTATTATTTTCTGTAATTTTGTGGGGGGTTTTCGTACTTTAGATAATTGTATTTAATTGTATTTGATTGTATTTAGTTTAGGGAATTAATTTAATTATAGTGTAGTGTTAGGTGTAATTGTAACTTAGGTTAGGTTTTATTTTACAGGTAAATTTGTCTTTATTTTAACTAGGTAGCTATTAAATCGTTAATAACTATTTAATAACTATTCTACCTAGTTAAAATAAATACAAAGTTGCCTGTAAAATAAAAATAAATCCTAAGCTAGCTGCAATGTAACTATTAGTTATATTGTAGCTATCTTAGGGTTTGTTTTACAGGTAAGTATTTAGTTTTCAATAGGAATAATTTTGTTACTTGTAGTTATTTTATTTAGATTTATTTAATTTATATTTAAGTCGGGGGGGTTAGGGTTAGGGTTAGACTTAGGTTTAGGGGTTAAGAACTTTAATATAGTGGAGGCGACGTTGGGGGCGGCAGATTAGGGGTTAATAAGTGTAGGTAGGTGGCGGCGACATTGGGGGTAGCAGATTAGGGGTTAAAAAATATAATGTAGGTGTCAGCGATGTTGGGTGCAGCAGATTAGGGGTTAATAACTATAATGTAGGTGGCGGCGGTGTCTGGAGTGGCAGATTAGGGGTAAATAATATAATGTAGGTATCAGCGATGTCGGGGGCGGTGGATTAGGAGTTAATAAGTGTAAAATTAAGGGTGTTTAGACTCGGGGTTCATGCTAGGGTGTTAGGTGTAAAAATAAATTGTATTTCCCCATAGGAATCAATGGGGCTGCGTTAAGAGCTGAACGCTGCTTTTTTGCATGTTTGGTAGGGTTAGACTGTCTAGCTGGTGGGGAATCTAGCACACCTGAAGTAAACTTTATCCCAAAGTTTAAAGAGTTATAGTTAGTTGTAGTAGGTGGCGCAAACCAAGTTGCTATTCCCAATGTGTCTTACTGTAAATATGTGTGATAATATGTGGGCTCAATATATGTTAATGTTTTGATGAGTACTATTTTATATTCTCTTTTGGAAAAAAAAAAAAAAAAAACTTGTTTAAGAAATAAATATGATCCTTTATTTGATTATGGAAAATTTACCCAATACTAGTGATGCTAAAAGTACAATTAAACAAAAATTATTACAAATTCCTTCAAAGTTTAAAAAATGACACCGGAGTCTCTATGTATAAAAATGTACGTAATTTTCTAAAAAATATATATAAATATATAAAAAATTAAATTAAAATAATTTCATTGAAATCTTGCAATTTATACAGTTATAGGTTTATCACAAGTTGTAATTTCTAACAAAATGTTTGTAAATACAATTTTGACAGTTGTTTGATTGTGAGCCTGTATTGTGTGGCTGTTTTTTTTTTTAGAAAATTACGTACATTTTTATACATAGAGACACCGGTGTCATTTATTTTTTTAAACTTTGAAGGAATTTGTAATAATTTTTGTTTAATTGTACTTTTAGCATCACTAGTATTGGGTAAATTTACCATAATCAAATAAAGGATCATATTTATTTCTTAAACAAGTTTGACATCCAATTTTTTTTTTTTTCAAAAAGAGAATATAAAATAGTACTCATCAAAACATTAACATATATTGAGCCCACATATTATCACACATATTTACAGTAAGACACATTGGGAATAGCTGCATTTTTGCAGGTGATTCCTATGGGGAACTCGTGCACGAGCACGTTTTGCCAGTTCGCCGCTACCGTAAGCAGCGCTGGTATTGAGGTGAGATGTGGAGCAAAATTCTAAAAACCCGTAATACCAGCGTTCTCTGTAGGTGAGGGAAAACTGCTCGTTAGCACCGCACACCATTACCGACAAAACTCTTAATCTGGGTTTATGTGTTTTTGAATATTGATGGGGAAAGCTTTAATTATTTCCTCCCATTTCCTAATAACGTTTTGAACATTTGATTCTAGCTGCGTATCCACTGGATTTTGTTCTAAAATAATTTTCAATATAATTTATCTTCCAATTCTTAAGCATTTGATATCTTATCAGAAAATGTAAGCTTTGAGTTCCTTCTATGAGACTGTTTGTCAGCAAGTAAGCTTACTTTAGACATGTCAAAATCTATCTTAGTTCTTAATCTTCTAGAAAGCCAGAAGGCTACTTTGTGCCGGAAGGAATTAACTTTGGGGTATAACTAAAAATAATGTGTGATATCAGCTCTAGGGAGACCACATTAAGGGCAACCAAGACTTTCCATATTATACTTAGAGAGAACTGAAGGTGTTAAGCTTTATATAGAATCTTAAGATGTGATTCTCTCCAGATAATTGACGGTGAAGTTGATTCAGCCCTGGTGATGCTTAAGCTAATCATAGTGCTATCTATTTTTAAGTGGGGTATAGCTTGTCATTTCTGTGCTAGGCTTTGAACATTCTCAACCCCTTCTTTTTGTAATAAAGTCTTATACCAATATGATAAGTGAAGGTTCCCATTTTTATAAATATTTAAGCAGAAATATAAATCAAGCATACCAATCCTCTTCTAGCCATCTACCTCTGGGAGAAAGACTCATTATATAATGTCTAGCTTGTAAGTCATATTCTACTTTCAATTCTTGATATGTTTTAACTGACCTGGAATCTGTGTTAATCAATTGATGTAGAAAAATTAAACCTTTATTTTCCCATCTCAGAAATGCATCAGAAGATAGACCTTTTGGAAAGTTAGGGTTTGCTCTAAACATTAAATATCTAGAAATTTTATGATTAATTTCCAACTAATTCAAGTATTTATGCCATGCCATGATTACCTTACTAATACATATCACATCTCTAACTAAAACCGGAAGAGACTTCCTATCCAAATGTAGTAAATTATTTAAGGAGAAAGGCCAAGCTAAGTTTGTTTTTGTCTCTCTTGGAGTATAGTATTCACTTTCAGTTAACCATTCTGTCACAAATTTAACTAGACAAGACCAATTCTAATATTTTAGGTTTGGTAGAGTGAGACCATTAAACATTTTTTAGTTGATGTCATTTTTTTGCGGCTATTCTAGGTTTTTTTTATTACCCCACATAAAGAGCTTTAACTCAGAATTTATTTTCTGGAGACCTTTCTGGTAAATAAAGATAGGAAGATTTTGTAGTTTGTAAAATAATTTGGGATAAGCTACCATTTTAAATAAGCTTTTTCTTCCAGAAAGTGAGAACGAGAGGTTGCTCCAATTTTTTATAAGCAGAATGATCTTCTTGATAGTTTCAGTAATATTTACTGATATTAATTCCTAGATAAGTAAGAAATATGTCTGCTTCCTGAAATCTTGAACCACTGAAAGGGTATTTATTTTCTAATAATCCATAAAATTTGTGAATTTTGTATATTTATTTGTATCCGGAAAAAGAGCTGAACAGCAGTAATTCAGGGATATTCTTTTTTGTATTACTTAGATAAATTAGGAGATCATAAGCATATAATGATTTTTTTAAATTATTGTTAGCTAGGTTAATGCCTTCTAATTCTTATCTAAGTAGGATAGTGAGGGGTTTGATCGTAATATTAAATAAAAGTGGAGAAAGCGGACAACCCTGTCTTGTTCCTCTGTAGAGCTTAACATCTCTTGAAACTAGGCCATTGATTAATAGCGCTGAGGTAGGATTATCATATATATTTTAAAAAATGACCTTGTATTCCAAAATTAAACAGTGAGGTAAACAATTTATCCCAATTTACACTGTCAAGCGCTTTTTCAGCATCTTATGTGATAATAGCAGCGTCTGACTGTAAAATATATTTTTTATCTTTGCATTTAGCCCAGAAATAATCCAGTACTAAAAGAGTATTTAGAATGTTTATGACCTACCATAAAACCTGTTTGGTCAGGGTGAATGAGATTAGGTAATATTATTTGGAGTCTCTTTGCTAAAATACTAGCTAAAATCTTATAGTCTTAATTTAGAAATAAAATCGATAGGCACCTAGGCTGAGTGGTGAGAGCTCTCTTAAAATAATAAGACAATGAGAAATATTTATCAAATGTCTGTTGGACCTCAATACGCTCTCCGTATTCAGCATTGCACCAGCAGCTCTTGTGATCGGCCACCAGCAGGGCGGTTTCAATCAACCCGATCGTACTCGATCGGGTTGAATTCCAGTAATGTCTTTCCGCCTCATCAGAGCAGGTGGACAGGGTTATGGAGCAGCGGTCTTTAGACCGCTGCTCCATTACTTGTGTTTCTGGCGAGTCTGAAGACTCGCCAGAAACACGGGCCCTCAAGCTCCAGATAGAGCATGCAATTTTTTTTTAAAGGTTATTTTTATTCAGTTCCAACAGATTATTAATTTCCTACCAATTGTAGGATATGTTGCGCCTCGCAGGGCTATACAAAGATGAAAACCAAAAAAAAACAGATAATGAATAAAGTCTTAAATCAAAGTTAGTACCATTATTAGTTAATAAATAATAACAGAAAGGAAAGGAAAAACACATTTTCCTACTTCTCTTCTCTTCCCACTATAACTTTATTTCAGTTAATAGCTTTGGTATATTTATATTATGCCTTGGGAGGAAACTTATAAATAATATTGTGTTGGAGTTTTTTTTTTTCCATAAAAAAAAAAAAAAAAAAAAATATATTTTGTGCTTACCTAGTTCCTTATCTTACATAAATGATAGATAGCCAGTTGTATCTGAGGTGGAGCGAGGGGGGGGGGGGGGAGAAAATGGGACAGAGAGAGAGGAAAAAAAAAAAGGGGAGGGGAAGAGGGGGAAATTGAAGGACCATCCATTCTCTTTGTATTGTATTTTACCACATCCCTAGAAGAACTAAGTCTGAATTTCTAAATGGATAGATTAAGTGGTCTATTTCCCTTTTTGGAAAGGTCTTTATAAATAGTGACCATTTTTGAAAAAATCTACTAACATCACAAGGTTTGAATAATTTGGCATCATTTTGTTCAAGTATGCATTGCTTTTTTAAACAATTTTTAATCTCAGAGAGAGTAGGAGTTGATAATTCTTTACATTTTTTAAATATCAAGTATCTCACAGCCAATATAGTAATGTTAATAATTTTTTTCTCGTCTGACCTAAATCTATCGTCTGTTCTGAGAAATATTACATTCATAGGTGAAAAAACTATGGCCTAGATTTGGAGTTTGGCGGTAGCCGTGAAAACCAGCGTTAGAGGCTCCTAACGCTGGTTTTAGGCTACCGCCGGTATTTGGAGTCACTCAAAAAAGGGTCTAACGCTCACTTTTCAGCCGCGACTTTTCCATACCGCAGATCCCCTTACGTCAATTGCGTATCCTATCTTTTCAATGGGATCTTTCTAACTCCGGTATTTAGAGTCGTGTCTGAAGTGAGAGTTAGAAATCTAACGACAAAACTCCAGCCGCAGAAAAAAGTCAGGAGTTAAGAGCTTTCTGGGCTAACGCCGGTTTATAAAGCTCTTAACTACTGTGCTCTAAAGTACACTAACACCCATAAACTACCTATGTACCCCTAAACCGAGGTCCCCCCACATCGCCGCCACTCGATTAATTTTTTTTAACCCCTAATCTGCCGACCACCACCTACGTTATACTTATGTACCCCTAATCTGCTGCCCCTAACACCGCCGACCCCTGTATTATATTTATTAACCCCTAACCTGCCCCCCACAACGTCGCCGCCAGCTACCTACAATAATTAACCCCTAATCTGCCGACCTCAAAGCGCCGCCACCTACATTATAGCTATGTACCCCTAATCTGCTGCCCCTAACACCGCCGACCCCTATATTATATTTATTAACCCCTAATCTGCCGCCCTCAACGTCGCCTCCACCTGCCTACACTTATTAACCCCTAATCTGCCGACTGGACTGCACCGCTATTATAATAAAGTTATTAACCCCTAATCCGCCTCATTAACCCTATAATAAATAGTATTAACCCCTAATCTGCCCTCCCTAACATCGCCGACACCTAACTTCAAACATTAACCCCTAATCTGCTGACCGGAGCTCACCGCTATTCTAATAAATGTATTAACCCCTAAAGCTAAGTCTAACCCTAACACTAACACCCCCCTAAATTAAATATAATTTAAATCTAACGAAATTAATTAACTCTTATTAAATAAATTATTCCTATTTAAAGCTAAATACTTACCTGTAAAATAAATCCTAATATAGCTACAATATAAATTATAATTATATTATAGCTATTTTAGGATTAATATTTATTTTACAGGTAACATTGTATTTATTTTAACCAGGTACAATAGCTATTAAATAGTTAAGAACTATTTAATAGCTACCTAGTTAAAATAATTACAAAATTACCTGTAAAATAAATCCTAACCTAAGTTACAATTAAACCTAACACTACACTATCAATAAATAAATTAAATAAAATACCTACAATTACCTACAATTAAACCTAACACTACACTATCAATAAATAAATTAAATACAATTCCGACAAATAACTACAATGAAATAAACTAACTAAAGTACAAAAAATAAAAAAGAACTAAGTTACAAAAAATAAAAAAATATTTACAAACATAAGAAAAATATTACAACAATTTTAAACTAATTAGACCTACTCTAAGCCCCCTAATAAAATAACAAAGCCCCCCAAAATAAAAAAATGCCCTACCCTATTCTAAATTACTAAAGTTCAAAGCTCTTTTACCTTACCAGCCCTGAACACGGCCCTTTGCGGGGCATGCCCCAAGAAGTTCAGCTCTTTTGCCTGTAAAAAAAAACATACAATACCCCCCCAACATTACAACCCACCACCCACATACCCCTAATCTAACCCAAACCCCCCTTAAATAAACCTAACACTAAGCCCCTGAAGATCTTCCTACCTTATCTTCACCATACCAGGTTCACCGATCAATCCAGAAGAGCTCCTCCGATGTCCTGATCCAAGCCCAAGCGGGGGGCTGAAGAGGTCCATGATCCGGCTGAAGTCTTCATCCACGCGGGAGCTGAAGAGGTCCTCCATCCGGTAGAAGTCTTCATCCAAGCGGGGCAGAAGAGATCTTCCATCCTATTGATGTCTTCATCCAAGAGGCATCTTCTATCGTCATCCATCCGGAGCGGAGTGGCAGCATCCTGAAGACCTACGACGCGGAACATCCATCCTGGCCGACGACTGAACGACGAATGATGGTTCCTTTAAATGACGTCATCCAAGATGGCGTCCCTCGAATTCCAATTGGCTGATAGGATTCTATCAGCCAATCGGAATTAAGGTAGGAATATTCTGATTGGCTGATGGAATCAGCCAATCAGATTGAGCTCGCATTCTATTGGCTGTTCCGATCAGCCAATAGAATGCAAGCTCAATCTGATTGGCTGATTGGATCAGCCAATCGGATTGAACTTGATTCTGATTGGCTGATTCCATCAGCCAATCAGAATATTCCTACCTTAATTCCGATTGGCTGATAGAATCCTATCAGCCAATCGGAATTCGAGGGACGCCATCTTGGATGACGTCATTTAAAGGAACCATCATTCGTCGTTCAGTCGTCGGCCAGGATGGATGTTCCGCATCGGAGGTCTTCAGGATGCTGCCGCTCCGCTCCGGATGGATGACGATAGAAGATGCCTCTTGGATGAAGACTTCAATAGGATGGAAGACCTCTTCTGCCCCGCTTGGATGAAGACTTCTACCGGATGAAGGACCTCTTCAGCTCCCGCTTGGATGAAGACTTCAGCCGGATCATGGACCTCTTCAGCCCCCCACTTGGGCTTGGATCAGGACATCGGAGGAGCTCTTCTGGATCGATCGGTGAACCTGGTATGGTGAAGATAAGGTAGGAAGATCTTCAGGGGTTTAGTGTTAGGTTTATTTAAGGGGGGTTTGGGTTAGATTAGGGGTATGTGGGTGGTGGGGTATAATGTTGGGGGGGTATTGTATGTTTTTTTTTACAGGCAAAAGAGCTGAACTTCTTGGGGCATGCCCCGCAAAGAGCCCTGTTCAGGGCTGGTAAGGTAAAAGAGCTTTGAACTTTAGTAATTTAGAATAGGGTAGGGCATTTTTTTGGGGGGGGCTTTGTTATTTTATTAGGGGGCTTAGAGTAGGTGTAATTAGTTTAAAATTGTTGTAATATTTTTCTTATGTTTGTAAAAAATTTTTTTTTTTTTTTTTTTTTTAAGTTTTCAAAAAAGCTTTATTGAAATATAAAAGAATAAATGTAATAACAAATACATAAGAAAGACGTATGACATAGAATTAGGGTTTGCTATGCGATAATGCATAAGTCAAATGTAAGCTTATCATACAGAACTGAAAATGTGCTATTACGTATAGATGTCCTTAAAAAGAAACTGCATATAGTAATATATATTCATGACATCGAGAGTATCTTCAAACAAAGTAGCTTAGAATGAAGTAAAGAAATGAGAGAAAGAGGAAGATGGGTAGGGGTGGGGGTAAGAGAGGGAAAAAAAAAAATTATGGGGAGGGATCGTAGTGTGTGTATTGGGTTCGGCTGGCCCCGTCAGATAGTTCTATTCCAGATAGATAAGATCATCTCATGGGCTGCCAGGTTGTGAATTTTAAGGTAATGATATTTTTCCAATGTAATAAGTTCTGTTACCTGTGTTTTCCAGTCTAGAGATGTAGGGACAATCTGAGTCTTCCAGTGTTTTGGGATAAGTTTTTTAGCGGCAGTCAGCATGGTCAAAAGTAGAGCCCTATGGGCCAGACTATTCGTTTTTGGTAATGTGCACAACAAGAGGGTCTCGGGGACTTTTGGGATTTGTATAGAAAGTATATCAGATATTTCGTGGAACACTTCTGACCAAAAGGTTTGTAACTTGGGGCAAGACCACCAGATGTGGTGCAAAGTGCCCTCCTCGCCACACCCCCTCCAGCATGAAGCATTTAGTGCGGGAAATATGTTATGAAGTCTCGCTGGGGTGAGGTACCACCTGCTCAGGAATTTTATGTGCATTTCCTGAACCTGTGCTGAAACTGAGGATTTGATTGTGGCTTTGAATGCTTTTAGCCAAGTGTTGAAATCTATTTCTAGGTTTAGGTCTTTTTGCCAAGCGATGGTATACGAGGAGAGGGTCTTTGTGTCATCCATTGACACTATTTTATAGAGGGTTGATATAAGGTGTTTGGGTGCGATGGGTGAGATGCATAGCTGCTCAAATGGTGTTAACTCCCTTCCCATCTCAGCTTTGTGTCTATGATGTGTAATGTAATGAATGAGCTGGTTATAGTGAAGCCATGATTTAAAAATTACTCTGTGGGATTCCTCAAGGACTGCCCGTGGTTTAAAGTCCCCATTTTCTAAAAGATAGTGCATGGAGCTTATTCTAAGGCTAAATGGTTGTTTGGTCCGATATCCCAATTGGTGATATGGGAGATCTGGATTTTCTATAATTGGGGTTAAGGGGCCCAGTCTGGTAGAGATGTGTAGTTTATTTCATTGTAGTTATTTGTAGGAATTGTATTTAATTTATTTATTGATAGTGTAGTGTTAGGTTTAATTGTAACTTAGGTTAGGATTTATTTTACAGGTAAATTTGTAATTATTTTAACTATTTTAGCTATTAAATAGTTCTTAACTATTTAATCGCTATTGTACCTTGTTAAAATAAATACAAAGTTACCTGTAAAATAAATATTAATCCTAAAATAGCTATAATATAATTATAATTTATATTGTAGCTATATTAGGATTTATTTTACAGGTAATTATTTAGCTTTAAATAGGAATAATTTATTTAATAAGAGTTAATTAATTTCATTAGATTAAAATTATATTTAATTTAGGGGGTTGTTAGTGTTAGGGTTAGACTTAGCTTTAGGGGTTAATACATTTATTAGAATAGCGGTGAGCTCCAGTCGGCAGATTAGGGGTTAATAATTTAAGTTAGGTGTCGGCAATGTTAGGGAGGGCAGATTAGGGGTTAATACTATTTATTATAGGGTTAGTGAGGCGGATTAGGGGTTAATAACTTTATTATAATAGCAGTGCGTTCCGGTCATCAGATTAGGGGTTAATAAGTGTAGGCAGGTGGAGGCGACGTTGTGGGGGGCAGATTAGGGGTTAATAAATATAATATAGGGGTCGGCGGTGTTAGGGGCAGCAGATTAGGGGTACATAGGGATAATGTAAGTAGCGGCGGTTTACGGAGCGGCAGATTAGGGGTTAAAAATAATATACAGGGGTCATCGATAGCGGGGCGGCAGATTAGGGGTTAATAAGTGTAAGGTTAGGGGTGTTTAGACTCGGGGTACATGTTAGAGTGTTAGGTGCAGACGTAGGAAGTGTTTCCCCATAGAAACAATGGGGCTGCGTTAGGAGCTGAACGCGGCTTTTTTGCAGGTGTTAGGTTTTTTTTCAGCTCAAACAGCCCCATTGTTTCCTATGGGGGAATCGTGCACGAGCACGTTTTTGAGGCTGGCCGCGTCCGTAAGCAACTCTGGTATCGAGAGTTGCAGTGGCGTTAAATATGCTCTACGCTCCTTTTTTGGAGCCTAACGCAGCCATTCTGTGGACTCTCAATACCAGAGTTATTTTAAAGGTGCGGCCAGAAAAAAGCCAGCATTAGCTACGCGGGTCGTTACCGACAAAACTCTAAATCTAGCCGTATGTTATCTATTCCAAATTTTCTATTTAGCAAGTATTCCACTTTTTCCACATTGCATTCGTCTTAGGACATTCCCACAACATGTGTTTGAGGTTAGCTGCTATTAGAGAGCATTTTGGGCATTTATCAAATTGGAGGTTACCCCAGGTGTGACCCTTTTCTGGGGTGATATACGTCATATATAAAAGTTTCATATGTGATTCCCTCCATGTGGAGGATAGCGTTATTTGACTAACATTTAATATAGATCTTTGAATATGCCCCTCATCTGCATGTGTTGAACCTAAGATTGGGGCCCATTTTAATTCTATTTTTGTTATGTTATCGATTCCTTTTCTTGAATTTAATATTTGGTAGCAAGGCGAAATCGATAATTGGCCTACCTTTACCAATTTTAACCATTGCTCAAGTGGTCCCAATGACCAGTTCCAGCCTGTCATATTTATCAACTTCCAAATATAGTGCCTTACCTGAAGATAGAAAAAAAAATCTTTTTGTGGGAGGTCAAATTCAGTTCTAAGATCTGAGAATGACTTGATGCATTTCCTTGTTAAATCTACTAATTGCACCGCTCTTTCGAGGCCCCTTATCTGCCATCTTTGGAGGGGTGATACTTGTAAGCCAAGTTCGAATTGTGGATTACCTCTTAAAGGTAAGTAGTTTGAGATATCTTTGTTTATTTTTAATAGATTGCAAATCTTTAACCATGCTTTAATGGGTGTATATATGGAACACTATTTCTTAATTCGCTTTGGTATTTGATTAATTTTATTATGAATTAGTGCTGTGGGGAGATAAGGATAAGTTATATTCTGTTCCAAATCATTATCTGTTATGTAATCTTTATGATAGATCCAGTCTGTTATTATTCTCCCTAAAAATGCATAATTATATAGTCGTAGATCTGGTAAGGTGCAACCTCCAAACTTTTTAGGTAGAGAGAGTTTTTCCAGGGAGATCCTGGGTCTCTTACTTTGCCATAGGAATATTCTAAGTGCCATGTTTAAGAGCTTAATATCTTTCTGCTTCAAGATCATTGGAATATTTTGACATATATATAGAATTTTTGGCAGTAAAATCATTTTATATAGGGCTATTCGCCCTGAAAGTGAAATTGGAAGGTTTTGCCAATCTTTCATTTTTTCACGAATGCTCTTTAAGATTGGGGGAATATTCAGTGAGTACCATTGTTCTGGATTTAAGGAGATCATAATGCCCAGATATTTAAATGAGTGTTCAGCTATTTTAAAAGGGATATTCTCTGTGTGCTGCTTTGGGGGTCTTAACCAATAGAGCTCAGTTTTGTTAGTATTTATCTTGTATCCCGAAAACGAACTAAACTGGTTTAAGATAGTCAGTAACTTGGGGATATTTGTCTGAGTGTTTCTTATATATATTAGAATGTCGTCTGCGTATAGCGCAATTTTAAGTTCTTTTTTCCTTATTTTAATTCCCTCAATCTCTTGTCTAATTAAAATTGCGAGCGGTTCAATTCCAATATTGAATAGTAGTGGAGATAAGGGACAGCCTTGTCTTGTGCCTTTTGTGAGATGTATTTCTGATGATTGTCTAGTATTAACCAATAACCTGGTGTAAGCTTTCTCGTATAAATTTTTAATAAATTCAGGGAACTGACCTCTAAATCCAAATTGGGATAGTGTGTATAGTAAGTGATCATGATTAACCAAATCAAATGCCTTTTCGGCATCTATTGTAACTATTGCCTTATCAGTGTCAGTCTGTTCCCCTCCCTGTGCTTGGATTGGCTCTATATTGACATAGTCAATAGCAAGAAATAGTTCGCGAATTTTAGCAGAAGAGTTTCTATTAGTCAAAAATCCTGCTTGGTTTTTGTGAATTATATGTGTGAGAGGGGATTGTAACCTGTTTGCTAGAATAGAAGTCAACAATTTATTGGGCTCCATGTACTAAAGCATACATTTTTTCGCCGACAACGTGTCTTCTCGACTCGCTTGAACTTGCAGCTAGCGAGATGTTGCCCGCCCGCCATATGTACTAAAAACTATCCAAAAAATAGGCGCGTCTAATCCGCATCGAGCACTGGCGAATGATTCATACATATGACGCCTCGCTATTTGCGAATGTACTATTAATCGCTTACAACCTGTCAGTCATGTTTGTCCCACGTGACTGCAACATATTGCAGCACTATATAAACTCGATTTAATAAAGTTTTTCAGACTGCATATTTCAAGAACTTGAAGCTTTACTGACTGTTATTCTTATCGATAAATTAAGTATGGCTACTTCTCGATCTGATTCAGTCCAAATCGAAGAATCCCCACTTTTCACAACAGCCGAACCTGGTTCTTGTCGATATGGTGCTAGACTCGTATGACTATTTATTTGGTTGTCGTGCAAAGCAAACTTCTAGTATCCGTAAAAAAAGTATATGGACCCGGATAAGTGATGCTGTCAGTGCTCAGGGACCTGGGGAAAAGGATGTTGACCAAATCAAAAAACGGTACAACGACATCAAACGATTTGCAAAAGCCAAATTTGCAAAAGAAAAAAATTCAACTCGTGCTACCGGAGGTGGAACAGCTTATGTCGCTGATCTTAATGATTACGAGCAGAGACTGGTGCAGCGTCTAGGCCCAGAAGTAATCGTCGGAATCACAGATGATTGTGATAGCGACCTAAGAGGTAAAACATTTATCGAATTACTATTATTTAAATTGAATGTTGATCATATTGTAATTATCCATTAGAGTTGGTTTATCCAAATATCTATCTTGTAAAGATATTTTGTCAAATCAATTTTTTGGTGCGTCAATTTTGATTATGTTAAATCAATGCAGATTACTGCTAGATTTTTGTATAGCTTAACCAATAACGTATGTAATGTAATATTCATGATCACAGATGATTGTGATAGCGACCGAAGATGTAAAACATTTATCGAATTACTATTATTTAAATTGAATGATGATCATATTGTAATTATCCATTAGAGTTGCTTTATCCAAATATCTATCTTGTAAAGATATTTTGTCAAATCAATTTTTTGGTGCGTCAATTTTGATTATGTTAAATCAATGCAGATTACTGCTAGATTTTTGTATAGCTTAACCAATAACGTATGTAATGTAATATTCATGATCACAGATGATTGTGATAGCGACCGAAGATGTAAAACATTAATATAATTACTATTTTTTAAATTGACTGATGATCATATTGTAATTTTCCAGTGGAGTCGGTTTATAAAAATATTTAACATTTAATTATATTTTGGAAAATCAATATTTATTGGCGCCAATTTTGATTATGCAGAATATAGTCCTATTACTGCTTTATTTTTGTATCGCTTTAAAAATAACAATTCTTATTTAATTTACTTCATTCTCTTGATATCCTTTGATGAAAAGCATATTTAGAACTGCTTACTAGCTAATTGAAAATAGACGCCTTTAATGGAAGTATATTTCGATGTATTTTAAAATCTTATTTTCTTTCTGACTGATGAACAAATCTTTTGTGGTTTAATGTCCCTATTCATCAAATCAAAAGCTGCGCCAAACAATGTTATTGCTATGTGAGCTCTGTATTCAACGAACGTTTGAAATACAGTGCTATATTTTTGTAGACAAATTTTAGTTTTAATAATATATTTTTTAAAATGATAATAAAATGCATATACACCTGCATAGTATAAACCTACAAATTCCCAAAAACAAACGCTACAGTATACATTAGACAAGCATGTATACAGACAAAAACATATACACTTATAAATGCAGATACACACACACTAATATTATACACTTACACATGCAGATACACACTCCCAACATTAGTGTATACTTATTTCATGCATATACACACACACACTATACATGCCGATGTTCTCAATAAATGAAGATACACTGTTATACATGCAGATACTCACAATTATTAGCTTAAAATTATACATGTAGAAACACTGACTTCTAAAATACACTTATAAATGAATATACACACCCACTTTTTCTGTGGGTCGTACATAGATAACAATATTATCAAGATATTGTTTTTTCAGCGGATTAATGAGTGTTTAAATGCTATTATTTTAAAAATCTTGAATAGTTGGTTTCACATAAAACAATAGTCCTGTGTTTATGTAATCTTCTATTCATTATTCTTTCATTCTATTCATTCTATTCATTCATTCAACTATTTTATTATGTATCAACAAGCTGTTATAAGTAGTCTTTGAACTTGTCATTTAATTAGCAAATGAGCAGACGACTATTTTTCGTTTACAGTTAATTGTTAACAAGGTAATTAAATGACAAGTTCAAATAACACTTATAACAGCTTGTTGATACATAATACAATGAATGAATAGAATTAATGAATAGAATGAATAGAATAGAATGAATAATGAATAGAATGAAAGATTACATAAACACAGGACTATAGTTTTATGTCAAACATAGTACTCAACATTTTTTAAATAATAGCAACAAGCTTTACAAAACCGTTTCAATACAAACAACCTTGAGTGTCTACAAAATTTTTTAATGTCCTTGAATAAAATTTGAATTAATGTTTGTTTAATATTAAACATTGGTTAGTCTGTAGATATTTACTTTTTTAATTTTTACATTCAAATTGTTCAACCTGGATACTATTGTGTGTGCTACACTGTCCCTTTCAATAACCACTATTTAAAATATCAGTTGTTTATTAATCTTCTATGGATATAAACATGAATAACGATTAATTTTATTTATCTCTTGACAGCTCGACCACAATCCGTGACAGCTAGGGTTGGTGATGACCCTGCTTCAGCCATTCCATCAACCTCCTCTGGGACGTCGATGACAAGTGGTGGTATCCTTACTGGACAATCGATACGAAGCACATCATCTGCTAGCCATACCTTTTTATCAGCTGATACACTTCCAGATATCAGGACCAGCACCCCTGAAACAAGTGTTGGTAGAGGTACAGGTAAACAATATATTTTCATTTTTTCCATTCTCCACTGGTCATACTGGTCAAAGCTAACCGAAATTTGCTTTGTCTCAAAAAATCTAATTACTTGAATTCCATTTTTTTTTTACTTTTAAAAGCGTGGTAGTGTTTGCTCACTTAGGCCATATAGATAACATTGATATAATTTTTTATTTTTTTATTTTGTATTTTTCAATAAAGAAATTTTATGTTAATATATATATATATTTTTTTTTTTTATCATAGCTGACCTTGGACATCTTTTTCGGACCATGACGGGAAGTTCTCCACGGTTGTTTGATGGTGAGAATCTGTACTATTAATACGTTACTTTTTTTTTTTTTTTCTTCTTATACATAAATATCAAGATAGCATCATCTTCAAATATATTTAAATTTTTTGAGATATAAAGATATATATTTATATAAATTAAAATATATATATATATCGCTATCTATATATATACGCATATATATATATACACATTTATATATATAGATAGATATATTTACAATTTTAGATCATAAAAAGGCATCAATCACTCGTCATTTGAAATTAAAATGAGCATTTAATAATACAAAAGCTTCATTTAATTTTCTAAACAAAAAAAAAATGAAAGATTATTTAATTTTGTGTTATGAACAGCTGAATTTTAGTTACAAATGACCAGTGAGTGCTGCCTTTTTTTCCATAGTACATCCTGATAGCTGCTACTAAATATTTATTTAGTTGTTTAGTTTTTTATGAAAAAAATCATTAAAAAAGAAATTTAAAATATTGTTTATTTATATATATATATATATATATATATATAAATATATATATTTTTTTGGTTATTTTTTTTTAATATATATATATTTATATATATATATACATTATATTTATATATATATTAATATCTTAATATATTCATATATATTTATTTTTTGCTTTTTAATTATCACAGATACAGAAGAGTCATCGAGGGAGGTAATCTTAAACCTGGTTGCTGTACAACCAGAAAGACCCGAGGAGGAGGAACTTCAATCCAGGGATCATGGAAGTGAGACCCCAGAATTTTTGGATGATATCATGGATGCACAACCAATGGAGATCCATCAACCTGTCCCTGATGAATCCGAAGTACAAGAACCAACAATTCAAGGAAATGTACAGCCAGCAGAACCACAATCTAATGAAAGACCAGTGGTACCTGGCAACAATGAAATTGAAGAAATGGATGATGTCTGTCTCAATGAAATGATCTCTCTTGCTAGACAATATAGGGTGGATCATAGAGAGTTACAGAATGTTATAGTCACACACCTGGCCCGAAGTGCATCATTAGCAGAAAGACAATTGCAGTTAGACAGAGAGAGGTTTGATTGGCAGAGGCGAATGGACGAGGAGCACAACGAACAGATAAACCGTTCATTACGCCTCGTAGAACAAACAATGAATTCTCTCCTGTCCATTATTCGAGAAAGACAGGGTCCTAATAGGCCAGGACAGTAGTGATAGACATCTTTATTAATTGTATTAATAACTTAAGTTTATACTGTTTTTGATGTTGCACTTTTTAATTTATTTTATATTTTTGTTAAAAATATATTTCTATTTTCGAGTTCCACTAATATTTTTACAAATAATTTTTGGTGTTTTATTAAAATTTAAATAAAAAAAATGAATCCAATTATTTTTTCATTGAAATTTTTTTTTATTGCTTACAATATTTTTTTTTTATATGAAATGGTAAAAAAACAAAATTTCGATTTTTATACAAAAAAATCATCATCCCTTATTTTTTGGATGTTTCAAAATGTGTCAATTTTTTTTTTTCAAAACAAAATATAGAAAGTGCTTTAAAAGATTTATTTAAAAAAAAAACTAAATGCCATATTTCTCAAAAAATCAACTTGCTCCATCAACATTCCCATTGTAGACCTAATTTTTGCCAATTTAATTTTGAAGTAATCATCCAAAAAAGTTTGTGTGCTTTCATCGATTTTTTCTTAAAAAACTTCTATACCTTAAAATAAATAAAAATAAATTAAATTTACATATTAATCACATAACAAAATAGAAATAATATATTGATATCTGTATATACCTTCATTTTCTTTGGGAGGTATGATATCCATATCATTTTCTGTCTGCACAATTTTTTCCTCTAATGTGTAAACATTGCTTGAACAAGAGGCTAGAGTAAAATAAATAAATAAAATTTTAACTTTTTAATTTATTGTTTTTACAATTATTCGGTTTTTGCCAAAGGTAACTAAATAAAATACCTTTGTCTATCAGATTTTTTTTAGGAGGAACCATGTTTTGTCCAATATCATTACTTGTTGGGTATACCATGCCATCCAATTCTATTTCCACTTGTACCGCTTTGTCCAAAGATTGACCTTTTTATAAATGTATAAAAAATGAAATTTAATATTACATTATTTTTTCAATATTTCACTTCCCTAAAAAACAAAGATTCTAATACCTCTTCCAAGATTAGTAT
Organism: Bombina bombina; assembly: GCF_027579735.1. Taxonomy (NCBI): domain Eukaryota; kingdom Metazoa; phylum Chordata; class Amphibia; order Anura; family Bombinatoridae; genus Bombina; species Bombina bombina. Next base: position 213,452,700 of record NC_069499.1, on the reverse strand, counting down.
CATCCTCTTTTGGGCATGGCTCATCGACCTCAAGATCAAAATAATAATTATGTTCTTTTTCAACGGATGGAATTTCTTCATAAGAACATCCAGGGATATCTAAATGTGCATTAGATTATTAAACATAATTTTTTTTAATTATTAGTTATTTTATTTACAATTTCTAAAACCTTGTTAACCCTGTTCTATCGTTATGTACCTTTTTGAGTGTTGACAGCCATTTTTTCACTGCTCTGTTATTTTTGGGAGTCATTGGTATGTTCATAAGTGTCAAAGGAAGGGGTGGTGAAGTGATCCCACTATTTGGCGTTTCAATCCTTATTTCTCGTAAATAACGTGGAATTTTTTGAGTTTTTGATTTTTTCATATCTGTTTGTAAAAATTGACTTTATTTTTATAGTTGTAATGATTAATAGATGTTAATTTTCATTTCATATATGCAAGTTGAAGGTATACTAAAAACAAACATTTTCTTGATTAATAATACTAAAAATATATGATTAAATCGATTATCGAATGCTATTATCAATGTAAAATTGGATATTGAGATATCTTGATGTCAATATTATTAATTTAATGCTTATTAGACAGTACATTCTAGTTTAATCAACAAGTATATAGCTTACTTAAAGGTGAATACCTTTAGAAAAAAAATAAGATACTATAAACAATTGAAACTTACTATCAGTAACGCTAAACATTTATACTTACAGTTTCTTATTAGTCGTTTAATTGAATTGTAATACTTAGTTTCCCTACGCCTCAAATCGCTGTACTTTCTTAGGCATTGACGTCTTGTCCTTTTTATCTTTGATACTCTATACATCCTTCTTATCATTTCGTATATAATATGATCACGACTGTCCTGCTTTACCAATCTAATTCCTCCCATACGATGAGGAAAATATCGTTCCATTGCATATACCAGAATGACTATTTCTCCAGCTGTGAAAGGCTCCGTTAGCGACATGTTAGTATCTGACGTCACAACTATACTTGTCAATCAAATTGACGCATGACTATTTTTACAATGTAGCATTATTTTTTGTTGAATCTTTATTTTTCTAATAAAATGTAACATGAATAATATTGTTGATCCGACTAACCATTAATAACAAGAATTATATTAAATTTTTGTTGGAACGATAAATTTTGCATGAGGAATGAACAATGACAATATAAATATATCGTCATGGATAATTGGTTTTTTAGTACATCACTATATCCTAGGTTATTGACCACAGATAACACTACTAATATATATATATTCTCAAATTTTGTGATTCATTTATATTTGATACAATTACTATGTAACAAAATCACTGGTTAAATGTAGAATAGTAAGTCTAATATGTAACCTTTTGAATAGATAAATGTTGTACTTTTTTAGTTATGTAAATATATTAGTTGTATTAGGATAGAAATAGTTATAATTCTTATTATTGTTGCCTTTTGAACTTAAAATAAATTGTTATATTATTTTCATAAAAAAATTCTGTTTCATGTATTTTTTGGGTGTGACCAATGCAAATAAGGTTTGTTTAGAAAAAGGGCTAAAAAGAAATAACAATATCATGATGTTGCACACAAATTTTATTTGAAAAAAAATAACACATAACTGCAGAACACAATTTACATACAAGAGGAAAAAATTGGTCGAGAAAGATCAGTCATCAAAATATTGGTTAGAAACCATATCCCTTGTGGCCATGCCAAGTCTATTTGTGTTTTCTCTGAAAATTTCTTCTGGAAAGTCATTAAAAGGCATGGCAATATCGTCAACAATGGGGCATCCTCTTTTGGTGGCAATATTATGCAAGACACAGCAAACTAATATGATTCTTGCTACTTTTTCTGTAGAATACTGCATTGCACCGCCAGATCTGTCCAGACATCGGAACCTCATTTTCAACAATCCATAAGTCCTTTCAATGACACCCCTTGTGCTCTTGTGTGCTTCATTAAAACGAATATGTTTCCTGAGTTGGGGGTTATTATAGGGTGTCAGAAGCCATTCATAACAAGGGTAACCGGCATCCCCTGTAATTAAAAAAAAAAATATTGATGTGTCATTCCAAAAAGACAAAATAATTTTTATTAGTTATTGAGGCTACCATCAAATTAGTATAAATTTATAGTAACAAATTAAAAATTTAATTATATTATGTGTTTTTAAAATTTATTTATATATCCTTTATTGAAAAAATAGCAATGCACATGTGTGAGCCAATCACACAAGGCCTCTAGGTGCAGCAACCAATCGTCAGCTATTGAGCATATATCTAGATATGATTTTCAGCAAGTGATATAAAAAGAATAAAAAGTCAATTAGAAAGTCGTTTAAAATTACATGCTCTTTAAAAATCCTTAAAAAAATTTTTTTGAGTTCAATTCAAGCTTACCTAATAACCATCCCTCTGGCATTTCTCCATTCTCGAATTTTTGGTACAGTCCAGTCTGCCGCAGGATATAAGCATCATGGCAGGAGCCAGGGTAATTTGATCTCATGCTTATTATTCCCATTTTGGGGTCACAAACCATCTGTACATTCAAGGAATGGCAGGACTTTCGGTTGCGGTAAATCTCCTCCCGTAACCATGGCGGTCGAACTGCAATATGGGTACAGTCTATTGCCCCAAGAACATTTGGCATTCCAGCCACACTGTAGAATTGCGACTTTATCGATTGCCACTCTTCTGTGGTAGATGGTAGACAAACATATTCGGGGAATATATGCATGAGTGCATCGATAACTTTGGAAAGATGATGAGAAAAGGCAGACTGACTGAAACCAATGATGACGCTGGACACTGCCTGAAATGATCCGGTGGCAAAAAAGTGCAAGGCAGCAAGAAACTTGAGGATTCCGGGAATGGCCCTTGAACGAGCCGTCACAGGCTCTAGAAAATGTGCTATTTGAGCATATAAAGTCAATATTGAATGTCGATCCAGACGGAACCTTTGAATAACCTCTCGATCGGAAAGGGCATCTAAAGGAACCCGAGGAAGGAATACCCGCTGTACTCGTAATCGCCTTCTTCGAACCATATTCGGGGCATCAGGTTGACGAATTTGCCTTCTACCCCTCATTTGCATCAGACGAATAATATAAAGTTGAAGAAGTGTCTCCATAATGGCTAACAGGATCAAACGTGAGTAACCATTCAATTGTACACCTCTTTTAAATCAGTTGTAGGCGTTGATCTGATAGACACTATTGTTTATTATGGTGCTCGCCACCTATTAGCTGGCAAGGGATTTTTAACGAGGTAGGTGCGGATAAATTCACGAGCGTATAAATAGATAGTTTAGTAATTACTGTTTTGTGGGAGATTTATGTCGAGCGAGTATTTTCTAGCTACAAAAAAGATGAGAATTCAAGATTTGCGGGCAAGTTTGCTCGACGTTTGTTAATATAAGGTTTTCAATGGATTCATGGGATAGTACATACGGTTATTGATCCACACGCAGAAATTTAGACGGAAATAGTGACGAAGACCTGGCAGACAGCTTAGTACATGGAGCCCATAGTCTGTGTTTAACAGTGCGATCGGCCTATATGACACTTTCTGGGATGGATTTTTTCCAGGTTTTAGAATAAGGGTAGTGTAAGAAGCTGAGAAGCTGGCTGATGGTGGGCAACCCTCACTGTATATGCTATTGAATAGTTTAGTTAAATATGGAGCTATAGTAGGAGTTAATAGTTTGTAAAATTCACTGGGCAGAGCATCTGGACCTGCTGCTTTATTAATAGATAGTTTCTCTATTGCCTTTATTACTTCTAATTCAGTAATAGGTAGATTAATTATTTCATTTATTTCCTGTGAGATACTTGGATACGAGATTCGTTTCCAGAATTCCCTACTCTCTTTAGCAATGGAAAAGCTAGGGGAGTATAATCTCCGATAGTACTCTTCCATTATTTTTAGTATATCTTCTGAATCTGAAATTAATTTATCCTCTTTCTGTATAGATTCAATTGGAGTGTGACCTTTGTCTTGTTTGACTAGTCTAGAGAGTAATTTACCTGCCTTATTTCCATATTTGTATAGTTGTGATTGAAGTCTGACTTCTTGTTGAGTCGCTTTATGTAATAAAAAAGAATCTCTTTCCTTTTTTGCTTGCGTATAATTATTCCAAGTCATAGGTGTTTTGTTAACTATATAACTGTTGTATGTATTTGTGAGGGTTTTCAAAGTATCTTCTTCTTTTTTTTTTATAGGCCTTAGTTCTATTAATATTGTACGCTAATATCTCCCCACTCATAACTGCTTTTGCAGCTTCCCAGAATACCATTGGGCAAGAGAGGTGTTCACTATTAAATCGAACATATTCTTCGCATTTTAAGTTTAACATTGTTTTAAAATCTGGGTCTATAGATAAGTATTGAGGAAACATAAAACGATTATTTCTGGATCTAACATCGTGTGGGCTAATTTCAATAGTTATTGGAGCATGGTCCGAGATTGCAATTGGTAATATATTAGTTTTAATTCTTAAATTCAATAGTTTCTCATCTATTAAAAATAGGTCAATTCTTGAAAGAGATTTATGAGCCTTGGATAGGCAGGTGTAGCTTCTGTTATCAGGATTTTGTATTCTCCAGATGTCTTTTACTCTTAGATTATTATATAGATTATTAAAAAAAATTGTCTCTAAGTTATCTTTTTTTGTTTTCAGCATTGTGACATTAGATCTAAATTTATCTAGGGCATGTTGTGGTGATATATTAAAATCTCCTCCAATTATTAACATCCCTTCTAGTTTTGAAAGAATTTTATTTTGTAAATTATCCCAGAAACTGTAATCGATAATATTTGGAGCGTATATATTACATAATTTATATGTAAGATTACCACTTTTAATTTTTACTATTAAAAATCTTCCTTCAGGATCAGTTTCAAGTACCGTAGTGATTATATTCGTTTTTTTCACTATGAGAATTGCTACACCCCTCTTTCTTCCAAATGCTGGGGAAGCTATAACTTCCTTAACCCAGGATTTTTTTAACTTATATACTTCTTCTAGATTGATATGAGTTTCCTGGAGGAACGCGATGTTAACCTTTAATTTTTTAAGGTGGGATATAATTAAAGTTCTCTTTATCGGGGATGTTAACCCACCTATATTCCAGGAGGCTAATTTACAGATTGTCTCTGACATTGTTATCTAAAAGAAGAATAGAGGAGGAAGAAGGGAGAAAGAAAGAAAAAATAAGTTTTCCATTTAAAAAATCTCTGTAACCCACCTCCCTCCCCCCCCGGCTCCACAGCTGACTCTAAGACTCTCCTAGATGCCAATTGGATCAGACCGACTCTGACCAATGCATCCGTCCCTATTTACAAACTGGGTGTACATTACACTTTTTAAAATGCGTTACTCATACCTGTATTTAGAATGGTTATTTTCCCCTTTTACTCTGTGTCTGAGGTTGGATTAGAATTATAGATTTTTTAGACTCCTGTTTTAGATATATTTCAGCCTCTTTAGCTGTTTCAAAAAGTTTGACCTCATTGCCTATTGTTATTTTAAGTTTGGCAGGATATATTACAGTAGCTCGATAGCCTCGATTGATCAAACGTGTACAGATTGGCGCTAACTCTCTTCTCTTAGCTGAGGTATCTGCTGAGAAGTCCTGAAATAGCATGATTTTATTGTTATCCAGGAAAATAGGTTGTTTTTGTCTGTAATGTTGAAGGAGGGTAAGTTTGTCTTGGTAGTTAAGTAATTTAGCTATGATAGGTCTAGGGCGAGCTTTTTCTCTTTCCTGGTTATGCCACCCCAATCTATGAGCTCTTTCAACTATGATATGGGGATATGTCTGGGGTATTTGTAAAAGTTGTGGGATTGTTATTGTAATTAGTTTATATAGGTCCTCAAATTGTTTATCTTCAGGAACTCCAATTATTCTAATATTGTTTCTTCTTGCCCGGTTTTCCAGGTCCTCTGATTTGAGTTGCATTTTTAATACTTTAGCATTTAGATCTTCTAAGTTAGAATTGTGACTTAGGGTGGTATCTTCTAGATCGGATATTCTTTGCTCTGCCTCAGTAATTCTTTTAGAGAACTGGTGGACCTCTTTAGATAAGGAGTTAATATCCTGTTTAATTTCATCCCTTTGTTGCTCAAATTTAGGAGAGAGAGCTTCAGAAATTTTAGTAACTAAAATTTGTATATCAAATTGTTCACTTAACGGGCTATTTGAGCGAATCTCTGTTACATTATCTTGTGTATTTTTAACTTTTTTCTCTCTTTGTTTGCCTGCCATGGCTGAAGGGGAAGTTCTGGTTTGTGTGAATTGCTTGTGGGTTTTAATGTGTCTATATTCTGGTGATATAGGGAAAAGGTAATAAAAAAAAAAAAAAGAATGGGGAAGGTGAATTAGTGAACTTGTCGAGTAAAGGGGTGTTTGGGTGGAGGAAAAGATGGTGTTGGTGGAAAAAGGAGAAAAAAAAAAAAAAGGGGGGAGGGGTGGGGAAGAGTGAGAAAGTGATTAGTTAGGTTGCAAGTGGTGGAGTGCTGGATAAGATGGAGGAAAAAAAAAAAAAAAGGGGGTGCGTGTGATTAAGGCTCTTCAGTCATGCAGCCTATAACTAAAAGTGAGATTGATAACAATTTGTTATAATCAACCTTAGTTGGTATATAACCTTGCGCTCTATTCTTTTTAAAAAAGTATTATTTGGATGCCCTGTATATTTTTATAGAATTTTAGAAAAGTCTTGCTGATCCAATCGGTACCTTACAATTTCAGTTTGTCTCTAAGCCTGGTATGATATCAAAACAAGAGATTTATAGCATGTATTTTCATCAAAAGTTTAGGCTGCTTCAGTTAGTAGTATAGTTATAGTTTAATATGCTATTCTGCTTTTAGCAGCCTTAAAATTATATGGTCATTGTAAATTTATTTAACCATTCAGTCTTTGATGTATTTCTAAGAACAAAAACAATCCAAGTCAGGATCTATATATCACATACAGGAGAAATACAATAGACCTTTGCTTTCCCACTCTTATGTATAGATGATAACTAATAAATTACATGAGACAGATATATATAAGCCCATTTGGGGGGAAGTTACAATTTGATTTAAATATGTTTAGCTTATTTTGTGAATATTTTAGTAACTCAGTCTGTTTTACTATTCTTAATCTATATACAATTCTGCTTAGTTCAATTTTGCCCTTTTAATCTATTTCTATTATGCTAGCTCTATATGTATAACCCCCTTATTTCTATTGTAATTACCTTTGAATCTAGTAAGTTAAACAAGTATTTGCATACAATCAAGGTAACACATTTTCCCCCCTTTCCCCCTTCTCTTCTACTTTTCTCCCCCTTCCCTCCCCTTTCAACCCCTTTTCTTCTCCCCTTTTATACTGTCTGTATGATTAGATAAAAAAAAAGGGAAGTTTTATCACGTTATTTTCAGCAAGAGAGTAGGCTATTTCAATTATGTCTGTGATCTTGCTTTAGTTTTATAGATGATTAAAGGAGAGAATTTTTTTTGCTATCCCTCTATTATAAATAGACACCAAACAAGTATATAGTGGAAAGCAAATATAATCAAAACAGGGAGCGGAAAATTCTAAGCTGTCATATGGAGGGGTTTTTCAGTGTGTTTTCTGGAGATTTTGTAAGCAGCCCTTATTTTAGATATATTCAGCCAATTAAGAATATACCCATTGAACCAAGTTATTTTTCTATCTTTACCTTGAAAACTATGTAAAATGTTTTACCTAGTTCAGTTCTAACTGTTTAATATCTTCTCTCTCTGTTAATATTCAGGATAAGACCTATTAAGGTAAATATAGATTTCAATATGAATTTAATAGTGAAAAAGAGGAATAGTTTTGAATTTATAAACCAGATTTTCCCCCTTTTCACTTATTATCTAAATGGTACCTCTGACCCTTCTAATTATTACAAAAATCATATAATACGCGTCTAGCACAACATTACTTTTGTGAAAATGCAAAAAGTCTCATATAAAAGTCTATAATTTTCCTCTTATATATGTTCTTCCTTCTTTTGTTCTTCCTTCCCCTTCCTTTTTTCCCCTCTTCTTTTCCCTTTTACTTGGGGGCTACTTATAGACTTGGATAAATTGCCTCTCGAAGATAAGGGGGAAATACAGAAAAGAAAAAGTACCTGACCCGGTTTTGCAGATTATAGGTCCCAGGCCAGTCACGCTTTTTTTTCACTTCAGTATAAGCTCTATGTTCCCCCTCGCAACATCGGTGGGGGGGAGCAGCTCAGCACAGTGACATCAGTTTACCGGTGTGGAGCAGCTTCACGTCCAAGAAAAGGCGTCCGTCCGTCTAGGGTCTTTCTCCTCTCTGCTCCAATGAGCGCGTTCAGGCGGGCTAACGGCATGTCCTTCGCCGGGTGAAAAAAATATCAATCCGCCAACAGGCGTGCAAGTTCCTGTCAATCGTACTCCTCCGCCTCTCTACATCGGGAGCAATCACACCAGGGGATCTTCCAACCAGGCGGCGTCCGTTCAACCCAGGTAGTGGTGTATTTCTCTAACCTCTAGGTAATAGGTTTAGGAGTCTCTGGGTTCAGGTTCCTTGCTAGGTAAATACAAGCATTTGCGAGTCTGTGTAGTCTCCGCACCCCCTCATGCAGCACCGGTGGGAGGCGGGGAGGGGTGGATAGGGTTTCAGGTGATACAGGTATAGGAGTATCAGGAGATTTAATTTCGTGCCTCAGTTATATAAAAGTCACTGCTTAACACTGCTTCGTTCATCTCCTCCACTTTCCTTCTCCTTTCCCTCTATCTCCCTTCTCCCTTCCCTGTTAATTAATAGTCTCTTCTCTTTAGAATAGGTAGATTATATTTTTGTCCCAGTTCATGGTGTGCTGCAAACTGCAGCTTAGTGCGTTCTCTTTGCACTATATATCTAGAGCATGCAATTTTAAGCAACTTTCTAATTTACTCCTATTAGCAAAGGTTCTTCTTTCTCTTGGTATCTTTATTTGAAAAACAAGAATGTTAATTTAGATGTCGGCCCATTTTTGGTGAACAACCTGGGTTGTTCTTGCTGATTGGTGGATATATTCATCCACAAATAAACAAGTGCTGTCCAGGGTTCTGGACTTTCTTTTTCAAATAAATATAGCAAGAGAACGAAGAAAAATTGATAATAGGAGTAAATTATAAAGTTTCTTTAAATTGCATGCTCTGGCCTTTATTTAATAAAGTCTGCTGGACCTGATCCGACAGTGTGGATCAGGTCTGCCAGATCTCGCTGAGTACGGAGAGCAATACGCTCTCCATATTCAGCATTGCACCAGCAGCTCACAAGAGCTGCTGGTGCAACACCGCCCCCTGCAGACTCGCGGCCAATGGGCCGCCAGCAGGGGGGTGTCAATCAACCTGATTGTACTTGATCGGGTTGATTTCTGGCAATCTCTGTCCGTCTGCTCAGAGCCGGCGGACAGGTTATGGAGTAGCGGTCTTTGTGACTGCTGCTTCATAACTGCCGTTTCTGGCGAGTCTGAAGACTCGCCAGAAACATGTGCCCAGAAGCTCACTACGGAGCTTGTTAAATGGGCGCCTCTATCTGAATCACGAAAAAAAAATTGGGGTTCAGTATCCCTTTAAGTTAGAACAAACTGTGAAACTGTTCCAATGAGTTAATAAAGAAGCATTTGCATCCTTCTTTTAAACTTCTATGGTATGCAGCACTTTTCATTGCCAGTAGCCTAAAATCTTCTAAATCCTGGGAGTGGGGGGGGGGGGGGAAATGTGCGAAAACCCAAAAGAACGCGGTTGAACAGATTCACAATGCAGGCTTCCCAGCCTCGCGGTTAGTCCCCATGCAGTTTAGCTAAAGAACATAGGAAGGTCTATCTCCCCTGGAGTTTCCTAGGGCATCTCAGCTAAAAACCCCGCTATAGTAAACAAATTGTTAAGGAGAAATAACCCCTAAAAGCACAGGAGCTCCTCACAAACATGACCTTTTGCAGCAGCTGTAGGTTCCGCACCCGACTAGGTTTTCATGTATTGAATTTAAAATGTAGCTACAATACTTACCTTAATGAGGTCTCCTGAGCATGGAGAACACGTTAAGGTAAGTATTAGCCGCTTAAAAAATAAATAAATAATGGAAACAAATTAATTTTCCCATACTGACTTTGATAACATAAATATATATTTTTAATTGTATATTTATGTTTAAAATAATAAAAAGAAAGTTTTAAATCTATACAACACTTAAATTAATCTGCATTATATAAGACATCTTTAGACATTACAATGTATGCATCTGTATGTTAAAGCCCATTTCTAACACCTGAGATCTCATATCTTATATGAGCCCTTTTTTGTGAAATATTTTTTTTGAATATTTTTTTTAGATGGTGTTATTATGAGTGTAGCTGTACTTTATAATGTATTTTTGATGTGTTTTGTGACACTTTTTTGTTACACGAAACAGTTAAAAGGACACTAAACCCAATTTTTTCTTTCATGATTCAGATAGAGCATGCAATTTTAAGCAACTTTCTAATTTACTCCTATTATCATTTGATCTTTGTTCTCTTGCTATCTTTATTTAAAAAGCAGGAATGTGATGCATAGGAACCGGACCATTTTCAGTTGAGAACCTGGGTTATGCTTGCTTATTGGTGGGTAAATGTAAGCCTCCAATAAGCAAGCACTATCCATGGTGCTGAACCTAAAATGGTCTGGCTGTTAACATTTACATTCCTGCTTTTAAAATAAAGATAGCAAGAGAACGAAGAAACGTTGATAATAAGAGTAATTTAGAAAGTTGCTTAAAATGTCATGCTCTATCTGAATCATGAAAGAAAACAATTGTTTTTAGTGTCCCTTTAACCAGATCTCTAAGGTCACACTACTAACCCAACGCATGTTAACTACAATTTCGCACAAGTGATCATGTTTACTTTCAACTTGTAATACAAGCTAAAAACCGATGTGCAAACAGCCATGATAAACCCCTTTTCACTCTTTTACAACACTTAAAGTGCCACTCGTAATCTAGCCCTATTATTAAGCTCTGGTTGTGGAGGCGAGTGTTAAAACTGCCCATCACCACTATTCATTCCTACCTAGCCACATAACTGAGCCAACTAGTCACAACCCCAAACTGCCTAGTCACACCCCATTTTCCCAGCCCACCTAAGATGCACACAACTCTGACACCATCCACCATGACTCCATCCATGAAATGCCCACAATTCCAATGAATATTAACACACAACACATCAATATTACTCAACTATATTCTACTTTAATACTGTTTATATACCCAATGAAAAGGGCCAGTGTAGTCAAAATTAAACTTTCATAATTCAGATAGGGCATGTAATTTTAAACAACTTCCAATTTACTTTTATCATCAAATTTGCTTTATTCTCTTGGTATTCTTAGTTGAAAGCTAAAACTAGATAGGCTCATATTCTAGTTTCTAAAGCTTTGAAGGCCGCCTCATATCTGAATTCATTTGACATATTTAAACAGTTAGAGAGCATTAGTTCACGTGTGGCATATATATAACATTGTGCTCATGCCCGTGGAGTTACTTATGAGAAGGCACTGATTGGCTAAAATGCAAGTCTGTCAAAAGAACTTAAATAAGGGGGCAGTCTGCAGAGGCTTAGGTAATTACAAAGGTAAAATGTGTATTAATATAACTGTGCTGGTTGAGCAAAATTGGGGAATGGGTAATAAAGGGATTATCTATCATTTTAAACAAAAAAAATTCTGGAGTAGACTTATGATTAAAGGCTTTAAGGAACAGAGTGCATTTCAAAGTGCTTGAACCTAAGTTATTGAGCTCATGTTCATGAATGTTCATTCCAGATTACAAGTTCACTAATGTAGGCACAGAAACTTTGAAAGGCGAGTTTGGACCTAGCGTGCATGGAGGCCGCCCCCAAAACATTTCACAAAGGTACAGTCTCATTTAAGGGCCTCCTAGGAAGATACAAAGCAGCAAAACAGCACTGTCACAAATTGCAGTTTAAATAATTGTTAAAATCCAATAAAAAAGATATTAAAAGTGTTTTTCTTAGTAACTCATAGTTGCCATTTTGTTTTCAGTTGACGCCAAGATGAAAATGGTGCTTTAACAAACTATCGGCTAGATTACGAGTTTTGCATTAAGGTAAAAAATCAGCGTTAACATATCCTAGCGCTGCTTTTTTACGCCCGCAGCTATTACGAGTCTTGCAGGTATAGGTGTACCGTACACTTGTTTGGCCTTACCACAAAACCGACTTACGTAAAGTTCGTAAACCCTTTTTTCTATGGGGACTTCCATAGCGCCGGTATTACAAGTTTGTCTTGGGAGGCCAAAAAGTGAGCGGTACAACCTCTACCGACAAGATTCGTATTGCATTCTAAAGTCAGTAGTTATGAGTTTTACACTACAACGCTGTAGCATAAAACTCATAACTAAAGTTCTACAACGTACACTAACACCCATAAACTACTTATTAACCCCTAAACCGAGGCCCTCCCACATCGCAAACACTATTATAACATTTTAACCCCTAATCTGCCGCTCCGTACATCGCCGCCACTAGAATAAACATATTAACCCCTAAACCGCCGCACTCCCGCCTCGCAAACACTAGTTAAGTATTATTAACCCCTAATCTGCCGCCCCTAATATCGCCGCCACCTACATTATACTTATTAACCCCTAATCTTCCGCTCCGGACATCGCCGCAACCTACTTTATATTTATTAACCCCTAATCTGCTGCCCCCAACATCGCCGCCACCTACCTACATTTATTAACCTCTAATCTGCCATCCCCAATGTTGCCGCCACTATTCTAAATTTATTAACCCTTTAAACTTAAGTCTAACCCTAACCCTAACACCCCCTAACTTAAAAATAATCTAAATAAATCTAAATAAATATTACTATCATTAACTAAATTATTCCTATTTAAAACTAAATACTTACCTGTAAAATAAAACCTAAGCTAGCTACAAAATAACTAATAGTTACATTGTATCTATCTTAGGGTTTATTCTTATTTTACAGGCAAGTTTGTATTTATTTTAACTAGGTAGAATAGTTATTAAATAGTTATTAACTATTTAATAACTACCTAGCTAAAATAAATACACATTTACCTGTAAATAAAACCTAACCTATGTTACTTTAATACCTAACACTACACTACAATTAAATAAATTACCTATATTAAATACAATTAAATAAATTAAATTAAATTAGCTAAATCACAAAAAAACAAAAACACTAACTTACAGAAAATAAAAAACAAATTACAGATCTTTAAACTAATTACACCTAATCTAAGAGCCCTATCAAAATAAAAAAGTCCCCCCAAAATAAAAAATTCATAGCCTATACTAAACTACAAATAGCCCTTAAAATAAAATGCAAACGCCCCCTCAACAGTAAAACCCACCACCCACACAACCAACCCCCCAAATAAAAGCCTAACTAAAAAAACCTGAGCTCACCATTGCCCTCAAAAGGGCATTTAGCTCTATTGATGCCAAAAGCCCTAACCTAAAAATAAACCCACCCAATACACCCTTAAAAAATCCTAACACTAACCCCCGAAGATTCACTTACAGGGAGAAGTCTTCTTCCAAGCGGCAAGATGTCCTCAACAAAGCCGGCAGAAGTGGTCCTCCAGATGGGCAGAAGTGGTCAGCCAGATGGGCAGAAGTCTTCATCCAGATGGCATCTTCTATCTTCATCCTTCCGATGTGGAGCAGCTCCATCTTCAAGTCATCCTGCGCGGAGCATCCTCTTTAAACAGCGTCTTCTTCGGGAATGAATATCACTTTAAGTGACGTCATCCAAGATGGCGTCCCTTAGATTCCGTTTGGCTGATAGAATTCTATCAGCCAATCGGAATTAAGGTAGAAAAAATTCTATTGGCTGATGCAATCAGCCAAAAAGATTGAGCTGGCATTCTATTGGCTGTTCCAATCAGCCAATAAAATGCGAGCTCAATTCTATTGGCTGATTGGATCAGTCAATTTGATTAAAGTTCAATCCTATTGGCTGAATGCATCAGCCAATAGGATTTTTTCTTCCTTAATTCCCTTTGGCTGTTAGAATTCTATCAGCCAATCGGAATCTAAGGGATGACGTCACTTAAAGTGATATTCATTCCGAAGAAGACGTTGTTTGAAGAGGATGCTCCGCGCCGGAGGTCTTGAAGATGGAGCCGCTCCGCGTCGGAAGGATGAAGATAGAAGATGCCGTCTGGATGAAGACTTCTGCCCATCTAGAGGACCACTTCTGCCCGTCTGGAGGACCACTTCTGCCGGCTTCCTTGAGGACATCTTGCCGCTTGGATGAAGTCTTCTCCCGGTAAGTGAATCTTCGGGGGGTTAGTGTTAGGATTTTTTAAGTGTGTATTGGGTGGGTTTATTTTTTAGGTTAGGGCTTTGGGCAGCAATAGAGCTAAAAGCCGTTTTAAGGGCAATGCCCATCCAAATGCCCTTTTTCAGGGCAATGGGAAGCTTAGTTTTTTTTAGTTAGGCTTTTATTTAGGGGCTTGGTTGTGTGGGTGGTGGGTTTTACTGTTTGGAGGGTTGTTTGTATTTTTTTTAACAGGTAAAAGAGCTGATTTCTTTGGGGCAATGCCCCGTAAGAGGCCCTTTTTAGGGCTATTGGTAGTTTAGTTTAGGCTAGGGTTTTTTTTTTATTTTGGGGGGGCTTTTTTATTTTGATAGGGCTCTTAGATTAAGTGTAATTAGTTTAAAGATCTGTAATTTGTTTTTTATTTTCTGTAATTTAGTGTTTGTTTGTTTTTGTGATTTAGCTAATTTAATTTAATTTAGCTAATTTAATTTAATTTATTTAATTGTATTTAATGTAGGTAATTTATTTAATTGTAGTGTAGTGTTAGGTGTTATTGTAACTTAGGTTAGGTTTTATTTTACAGATAAATGTGTATTTATTTTAGCTAGGTAGTTATTAAATAGTTAATAACTATTTAGTAACTATTCTACCTAGTTAAAATAAATACAAACTTGCCTTTAAAATAAAACCTAAGCTAGCTACAATGTAACTATTAGTTATATTGTAGCTATCTTAGGTTTTATTTTACAGGTAAGTATTTAGTTTTAAATAGGAATAATTTAGGTAATGATAGTAATTTTATGTAGATTTATTTAAATTATATTTAAATTAGGGGGGTGTTTGGGTTAGACTTAGATTTAGGGGTTAATACATTTAATATAGTGGCAGCGATGTTGGTGGCGGCAGATTAGGGGTTAATAAGTGTAGGTAGATTGTGGCGACATTGGGGACGGGAGATTAGGGGTTAATAAATATAATGTAGGGTTCGGCGATGTTGGGGGCAGCAGATTAGCGGTTAATAAGTATAATGTAGGTGGCGGCGGTGTCCGGAGCGGCAGATTATGGGTTAATAAGAATAATGTAGGTGTCGGCGATGTCGGGGGGGGGCAGATTAGGGGTTAATAAGTGTAAGATTAGGGGTGTTTAGACTCGGGGTTTATGTTAGGGTGTTAGGTGTAAACATAACTTTAGTTTCCCCAAAGGAATTAATGGGGCTGCGTTACTGAGATGTACGCTGCTTTTTGGCAGGTGTTAGACTTTTTTTCAGCCGGCTCTCCCCATTGATGTCTATGGGGAAATCGTGCACGAGCACGTACGACCATCTCACCGCTGACTTAAGCAGCGCTGGTATTGGAGTGCGGTATGTAGCACAATTTTGCTCTACGCTCACTTCTTGCCTTTTAACGCAGGGTTTGTAAAAAACTGTAATACCAGCGCTGTAGGTAAGTGAGCGGTGAGAAAAAAACTGCACGGTAGCACCGCACAGCTCATAATGAAAAACTCATAATCTGACCGTATGCAAATAAATATTGTTTAAAACAATACTTGTCAAAATGTTGCAAAGCTTTAATATAGTGATTCAAAAAGAGTGCACAGTCTTCCCATCCTAACAACCTAAAAGATGCATTTAGATGGGCTAGAAGTGGTGAGGTTGGAAATGTATTGCAATAGGTAACTATAAAAAATGTGACTAAGCTCTCTCCTTTAAAAAACTGATTTTAACAACACCTATACCTGGGCTCAAAATTGTAAGTCGTAAGCTACTATCCAGCCCAAAATTTTACTCACCACTTTTGATCCCACCCACTACCCACCCCCACCACACCCACTAACCCACTCCCTCTTTGCAAATGTTTAGCATATGTGAATCACCCTATAGTGAAATAATTTTGTAATATTGTTTTTTCTTTATATTAAAAAATAAATAATGCCACATACAGTAATACATTAACAAAAATAAGTGCATAACAGTTAGCAACATCAACTAGAGTTTTGGGGTAGACAACAGCTGGAGAGAAAAATTATTGAACTGAGAGAGTGCAGAGAGTGTTGACATTAATCTGAGGTCATTAGCAGACCTGGAAAAATTGTTTTATAATAATCATCTCTCACCTATCTTTCTCCACCCCTTCCTCTCTTCAATCTCATTGTACCCCCTCCTTTCTCTCTTAGGCCATATCTTTTCTTTTCCCTCTCTTTCATATCTCTTTACTATTTAATTTTTTTTCTCCACTCTTTCTTAACACTATCTTTTTCTCCACTTTTCCTCTCAAATCTCTCTCTGCCCTTGTTTACCCTCTAAGAAGTAAAAGTCTAAGCACTTTTGGAGTCCCTAAAGCCATAGAGAAATATAATTCCCTTGCACCTTTCATGGATATATCATATCCCTTTAGATTATATTTGTTGCAGGTAGCCCAACATTCACTCACTAACTTTCACTTGCCGCTGTTAAATTTTCACCACACCGGGCCGAACTCCTGATCCGATCCGGGCGATGTCTTCCTCCAAGCGGCAAAGAAGAATTCTTCCTCCGGCGATGTCTCCCTCCAAGCGGCAAAGAAGAATTCTTCCTCCGGCGACGTCTTCCTCCAAGCGGCAGCAAAGTCTTCATTCTTCCGGCGGCATCTTCAATCTTCTTTCTTCGCTCCGCCGCCGCGGAGCATCCATCCCGGACGACTACTGAACTTGGAATGAGGTACCTTTAAATGACGTCATCCAAGATGGCGTCCGCCGAATTCCGATTGGCTGATAGGATTCTATCAGCCAATCGGAATTAAGTTAGAAAAATCTGATTGGCTGATTGAATCAGCCAATCAGATTCAAGTTCAATCCGATTGGCTGATCCAATCAGCCAATCAGATTGAGCTCGCATTCTATTGGCTGTTCCGATCAGCCAATAGAATGCGAGCTCAATCTGATTGGCTGATTGGATCAGCCAATCGGATTGAACTTGAATCTGATTGGCTGATTCAATCAGCCAATCAGATTTTTTTAACTTAATTCCGATTGGCTGATAGAATCCTATCAGCCAATCGGAATTCGGCGGACGCCATCTTGGATGACGTCATTTAAAGGTACCTCATTCCAAGTTCAGTAGTCGTCCGGGATGGATGCTCCGCGGCGGCGGAGCGAAGAAAGAAGATTGAAGATGCCGCCGGAAGAATGAAGACTTTGCTGCCGCTTGGAGGAAGACGTCGCCGGAGGAAGAATTCTTCTTTGCCGCTTGGAGGAAGACATTGCCGGAGGAAGAATTCTTCTTTGCCGCTTGGAGGAAGACATCGCCCGGATCGGATCAGGAGTTCGGCCCGGTGTGGTGAAGACAAGGTAGGAAGATCTTCAGGGGGGTAGTGTTAGGCTTTTTTAAGGGGGGTTTGGGTGCTTTTAGAATAGGGGTATGTGGGTGGTGGGTTGTAATGGGGGGGGGGTATTGTATTTGTATGCAAAAGAGCTGAATTCTTTGGGGCATGCCCCACAAAAGGCCCTTTTAAGGGCTGGTAAGGTAAAGAGCTTTGAAATTTGTTTAATTTAGAATAGGGCAGGGAATTTTTTTTATTTTGGGGGTTTATTATTTTATTAGGGGGCTTAGAATAGGTGTAATTAACTTAAAAATCTTGTAATCTTTTTTTATTTTTTGTAATTTAGTGTTTGTTTTTTTTTGTAATTTAGTTTAGTTAATTTAATTGTATTTTTAGATAGATGTTTGTAGTTTATTTAATTTATTGATAGTGTAGGTGTATTTGTAACTTAGGTTAGGATTTATTTTACAGGTAATTGGGTAATTATTTTAACTAGGTAGATATTAAATAGTTAATAACTATTTAATAGCTATTATACCTAGTTAAAATAATTAACAATTTACATGTAAAATAAATATTAACCCTAACATAACTACAATGTAATTATTAATTATATTGTAGCTATCTTAGGGTTTATTTTATAGGTAAGTATTTAGATTTAAATAGGAATATTTTAGTTTATAAATGAATTAGATTAATTTAATAAGAATTTAGTTAGGGGTGTTAGGGTTAGATAGAGTTAATATAGTTAATATAAATACTATAGTAACTATATTAACTATATTAACCCTAATATAATTAGGGTTAATATAGTTAATATATATAATGTAATACCTATATTAACTATAATATACTTAGGGTTAACAATGATAATATAGCTGGCGGCGGGGTAGGTAGATTAAATTAGGGGTTAATCATTTTAATAGAGATGGCGGCGGTGTAAGGGGCTTACATTGGGGGTTAATAATTTTAATATAGATGGCGGCGGTGTTAGGGGCTCACTTTAGGGGGTTATAGATATAATATAGCTGGCGGCGGGGTACGGGAGCGGCGGTTTAGGGGTTAATAGCTTTTTTATTGTTAGGATAGTGAGGGGGGATAGCGGATAGAGGGTTAGACAGTGCGGGCTATGTTAGGGAGGCGTGTTAGACTTGTCGGGCTATGTTTAGGAAGCGTGTTAGACAGTGCGGGTGTTTTAGACTTTAGTCAGGTTTTATAGGCGCCGGAAGTTTCTAACGTGCCGCAAGTCACTGGCGACGCCAGAAATTTGTACTTACGCAGATTTCTGGACATCGCTGGTTTGTCAGACTTACGGCACGTTAGCATCTGACGGCGACTTATATGGGATAGCTCGAGTTGCGAGCTGAAACTGCGGGCGAAGCCGGTTCCCTCGCTTGCGCCGCAAACTGCGATCTATATCGGATCGCGCCCCTGATTTACAAGCTCCAAAAATTTAAACATTTAAAACTTCAGGAATACTTCAGAAAAAGTTTTCAGATTTTTTTTCTTCTTAGAAAATGTTGAGAAACAAGGTAAAAAAATAACAATACAACTTGTGAAAATGACATTGCTTGAATTATTAAAAAGATAACAGTCAATTGCTTCTAGCAATGAAAAACAATGACTAAGTCACTGCCAAACAGGACATTTTAATTAACTATCACTCTCTGTTCTCTTCTTCTAACCCCATGAATTGGAAGCAATTGGCACAGCCACTGAACATTAAAAAATACCAATAACATGTTTAAATTCATATTTTTATTTGGTTTTAATTTATTTTTAAAACATCAATACTTGATTATTTTAGATTTGAATTTATAGTATAGGTTTTCTGTAAGATGTTTATTTAACCGATTCTGCTCTTGTTTCTGCACTAAAAAATTGTAGTCAAAGAATCATTTAGAAAATCTATAACTTAAAGGTAAAGGCTGGAGCAATTCAGTGCTTTTCTTTCTACCCTAGAAGCATTTTTCAATTGCTTCAATTAAATTATATCCCTGCTTCATTCATAGGGGAAGATCCGATAAAAATCGTCGCCCGCAAAAGCTGGCAACGCCAATATTTGCGCAGGTTTGGTATCCTATATACGGCGTAACCTAGAAGTTACGCGTGTATATTTCTGCCGTCGCCCGTAGTTTTTTGGGCCATAGGCAGGTATACCAAACCCGCGCAGTTTGGTATCCAATATACAGCGTAAGGACTTACGTGGCGAAAATGGAGAAATCTTACTCCATTTTCACCTCGCCACAAAAAGCAGCCGTAAGAAGCCTTACGCTGACTATTGGAGCCCCGTAACTCCCTAAACTGGCTGCTAAATAAACCTAACACCTAACACATGCGCAATGTCTATCTACCTGTCAACCGCGATCTGCTAAATAAAACCTAACACCTAACGCATACGCAATGTCTATCTACCTGTCAACCGCGATCTGCTAAATAAAACCTAACACCTAACGCATGCGCAATGTCTATCTCCCTGTCAACCGCGATCCCCCGACGCAATCCCTAATAAAGTATTTAACCCCTAAACCGCCGCCATCTACATAAACTAACCCCCTACTGTGAGCCCCTAAAACCGCCACCATCTAACTGATCTATCCCCTAATGTGAACCCCTTACACCGCCGCCATCTACCTTATCTATCCCCTAATCTGACCCCTTACACCGCCGCCACCTATATAAAAATTATTAACCCCTTATCTAATCCCCCTATACCGCCGCCAGCTATATTAAATTATTTAACCCCTAAAATACTAAACTATCCCTACCACTAAACCTAACTCTAACCCTACAAATAGCCCTGAAAAGGGCTTTTTGCATGGCATTGCCCCAAAGTAACAGCTCTTTTGCCAGCCCTTAAAAGGACTGTTCCGATCAGCCAATAAAATGCGAGCTCAATCTGATTGGCTGATTGGTTCAGCCAATCGGATTGAACTTGAATCTGATTGGCTGATTCAATCAGCCAATCAGATTTTTCTACCTTAATTCCGATTGGCTGATAAAATGGCTTTATTATTTTATTAGGGGTCTTAGAATAGGTGTAATTAGCTTAAAAATCTTGTAATCTTTTTTTTTATTTTTTGTAATTTAGTGTTTGTTTGTTTTTTGTAATTTAGTTTAGTTTATTTAATTGTATTTTTAGATTGATATTTGTAGTTTATTTAATTTATTGATAGTGTAGGTGTATTTGTAACTTAGGTTAGGATTTATTTTACAGGTAATTGGGTAATTATTTTAACTAGGTAGCTATTAAATAGTTCATAACTATTTAATAGCTATTATACCTAGTTAAAATAATTAACAATTTACCTGCAAAATAAATATAAACCCTAACATAGCTACAATGTAATTATTAATTATATTGTAGCTATCTTAGGGTTTATTTTATAGGTAAGTATTTAGATTTAAATAGGAATATTTTAATTAATAATATTAATATTAGATTTATTTTAATAAGAGTTTAGTTAGGGATGTTAGAGTTAGATAGGGTTATTATACTTTATATATATATAATATAATAACAATATTAACTATATTAACCCTAATATAATTAGGGTTAATATAGTTAATATATATAATATAATAACTATATTAACTATATTAACCCTAATATAATTAGGGTTAATATAGTTAATATAGCTGGCGGCGGTGTAGGGGGATTAGATTAGAGGTTAATACATTTATTATAGGTGGCCGCGGTGTAGGGGGATGTAGATTGTAGGCAAAAGAGCAGTTTACTTTGTGACAAAGCCCCGCCAAAAGCCCTTTTAAGGGCTGGCAAAAGAGCTGTTACTTTGGGGCAATGCCACGCAAAAAGCCCTTTTCAGGGCTATTTGTAGGGTTAGACTTAGGTTTAGTGGTAGGGATAGTTTAGTATTTTAGGGGTTAAATAATTTAATATAGATGGCGGCGGGGTAGGGGGATTAGATTAGGGTTAATCATTTTAAAATGGATAGCGGTGGGGTAGGGGCTCACTTTAGGGGGTAGGTAAGGTAGATGGTGGCGGTGTTAGGGGCTCACTTTAGGGGGTTATAGATTTAATATAGCTGGCGGCGGTTTAGGGGTTAATAACTTTATTAGGTAGCGGCGGGCTCCGGGAGCGGCGGTTTAGGGGTTAATACATATTTTATTGTTAGGATAGTGAGGGGGGATAGCAGATAGAGGGTTAGACGTGTCGGGCTATGTTAGGGAGGCGTGTTAGACAGTGCGGGTGATTTAGACTTTAGTCAGGTTTTGTAGGCGCCAGCAGTTTCTAACGTGCCGTAAGTCACTGGCGACGCCAGAAATTTGTACTTGCACAGATTTCTGGACATCGCTGGTTTATCCGACTTACGGCACGTTAGCATCTGACGGCGCCGTATATGGGATAGCTTGAGTTGCGAGCTGAAACTGCGGGCGACGCGGGTTCCCTCGCTTGCGCCGCAAACTACGCCGTTTATCGGATTGACCCCATAATGTGTAAAGTTTGAGCAATCTATATGGTGGTAAGTCACATAAACCCACTTTGAGACAGGGATAATGATTTGTGCAACCAGTGACTGACACAGCAGGTGGCCTGATTGGTTGAAATTAACTAAGCATATTGCTATAACAAAGCCTTCATACATCTATTCCAGGTAAGCACTTAAATGCGTCACAACTTCACCAATGGACAAACTATGCAACACAAGTTAGCTGTGTATATGTCTCTTTACAAAAAAAAAATGTACAAGCCAAAAACAAGTGGTCTAACTTTTTGTTTTAACAAATTATTGTGGTAAGTCATATACACATTGACTCTTCACTTCTGCAGGCTTTAATTGCTTGTGATCTAATGCAGCACAGCACCACCTGCATTCAGATCATTTATAAGTGTAGAATGTGTGTGCATGAAGCATAATGTAAACTTGTCATACTCAGACTGGACAAAAATAATTAGTGGGGTCCCCAAGGATTAGTACTGGGAATTTTTCTTCTTAATATTTTTTTATAAATGACATGGAGGAATGATTAAATATAAACATTTTAATTTTTGCAGATGATACAAAGTTGTGCTAGTTTATTAAGTAAGAAAATTGGGGACCTCTATCAGACTCTATAGTCTCTGGTAAGACATGCAACCAGAAAATCTCTTGCAAGAAGACGGTAGCTGTGTGATCAGCATTGAGTACACCTTTGGTGGCAACAAAATGGCCATTTTAGAAAAGCGATGTACTATAAAGTCCATGACCATTTCAGCCCAAAGGTAAAGCAAGTGGTTGTAACAAGCCTGAAGAAAGTTGTTGAGAGTCTTTCGGCTAGATTTAGAGTTCTGCGGCCAAAGGGGTGCGTTAGCTACGCGTGCTTTTTTTCCCCCGCACCTTTTAAATACCACTGGTATTTAGAGTTCACAGAATGGCTGCGTTAGGCTCCAAAAAAGGGAGCGTAGAGCATATTTACCGCCACTGCAACTCTAAATACCAGCGTTGCTTATGGACGCGGCCAGCTTCAAAAACGTGTTCGTGCACGATTCCCCCATAGAAAACAATGGGGCAGTTTGAGCTGAAAAAAAACCTAACACCTGCAAAAAAGCAGCGTTCAGCTCCTAACGCAGCCCCATTGTTTACTATGGGGAAACACTTCATATGTCTGCACCTAACACCCTAACATGTACCCCGAGTCTAAACACCCCTAATCTTATACTTATTAACCCCTAATCTGCCGCCCCCGCTATCGCTGACCCCTGCATATTATTATTAACCCCTAATCTGCCGCTCCGTACACCGCCGCAACCTACATTATACCTACATTATACCTATGTACCCCTAATCTGCTGCCCCTAACACCGCCGACCCCTATATTATATTTATTAACCCCTAATCTGCCACCCCCCAACGTCGCCTCCACCTACCTACACTTATTAACCCCTAATATGCCAACCGGAGCTCGCCGCTACTCTAATAAATGTATTAACCCCTAAAGCTAAATCTAACCCTAACACTAACACCCCCCTAAGTTAAATATAATTTAAATCTAACTAAATAAATTAACTCTTATTAAATAAATTAATACTATTTAAAGCTAAATACTTACCTATAAAATAAACCCTAATATAGCTACACTATAAATTATAATTATATTGTAGCTATTTTAGGATTAATATTTATTTTACAGGCAACTTTGTATTTATTTTAACCAGGTACAATAGCTATTAAATAGTTAATAACTATTTAATAGTTACCTAGTTAAAATAATTTCATAATTACCTGTAAAATAAATCCTAACCTAATTTACAATTAAACCTAACACTATACTATCAATAAATAAATTAAATAAAATACCTACAATTATCTACAATTAAACCTAACACTACACTATCAATAAATTAATTAAATACAATACCTACAAATAAATACAATTAAATAAACTAACTAAAGTACAAAAAATAAAATAAAATTAAAATAGAAAAGCTCTTTTACCTTACCAGCACTGAAAAGGGCCCTTTGCGGGGCATGCCCCAAAGAATTCAGCTCTTTTGCCTGTAAAAAAAAAATACAATACCCCCCCCCCCAACATTACAACCCACCACCCACATACCCCTAATCTAACCCAAACCCCCCTTAAATAAACCTAACACTAAGCCCATAAAGATCTCCCTACCTTGTCTTCACCACACCGGGTCCAGATCTGTCCAGAAGAGCCTCCGAAATCTTCATCCAAGCCCAAGCTGGGGCTGAAGAGTGACGTCCATCCTCCGGCTGAAGTCTTGATCCAACCGGCAAATGAAGAAGTCCATCTTCGGGAAGAAATCTTCATCCTATCCGGGCAGAAGAGGACATCCGGATCGGCAAACATCTTCATCCAAGCCGCATCTTCTATGTTGTTCCATCCGATGACGAGCGGCTGATCTTGAAGACCTACGGCGCGGATCCATCCTCTTCGTTCGACGTCCAACTAAAGAATGAAGGTTCCTTTAAGGGACTTCATCCAAGATGGCGTCCCTCGAATTCCGATTGGCTGATAGGATTCTATCAGCCAATCGGAATTAAGTTTGGAAAATTCTGATTGGCTGATGGAATCAGCCAATCAGATTCAAGTTCAATCCGATTGGCTGATCCAATCAGCCAATCAGATTGAGCTCGAATTCTATTGGCTGTTCTGATCAATGCCAGCCTCTAATAAAATAATCTATGCATCTCAACATTGTATTTCTTTGAATTTCAATAAAATGTAAAAAACCCTGGAGGGTGTCACCCGGGGGCGGCCCGCACCCACCCCCCCCCCCCCCCCCCCCCAGTGACGCCACTGTTCTTAACTTTTTTTTCCAGCGACCCTGAAGGCTCGTGTGGAAACTGCTGCATTTGCAGCATTATAATTCGGCCCCATAATATATTTTTGCATGTCAGGCCACCAGAATTGTTGACCAATTAATACAAAGAGATCTGAGAAACATACATTAGAGTTGAGAAACTGATACAGAACAGGACATTTTATCTGTGATACAGTTAAAATGCTAAAGGTGACCCAGATACCAGTACCAAGATCCACTGTAAGAGTTAAGTGACGATACATGCTTTGCAGCCACAGAGCTGTGTTTATTTGTGGACTTACCTCTATTGCAGTCTGTATTAATCTGTATATGTCCAGCATCATGTTTGTTTTTACATTGTTTTAATAAATTGTTAACCTGAAGATCTGGTGATTATCCAGCTGCCTTGCAAAAGAGAGGTGCTTGACACAAAGCTTTTTACTGACAGGTCAGGCATCCTCTAGGTTAAGAGTCTTTTGACGAATAGTGTTCCATAAGGAAGCTTTGTTAGCAAGGGAAATGTCCAGGTTGGAGAATAGTAGTAGACTCTGATTCATTTCTCTAAATTTCTCCAATATGGAATAGGGCATCCGCTTTAACATTCGTTGCTCCTGGGTAATATGTTATGAAGAAATGTAAGTGGCTAAAGAAGAGTGCCCATCAGGCCTGTCTGGCTTTTAGAGTAAGTATTTGAAAAACTGAAAAACTGAGCACTCAATGGGGTAAAAAATTAAATCTTTAATGAAACAAAGTTAAAAGTCGCATTGGGGTATGCAATATACATGCAGGGGTCTAGGATAATGGCAATCCTGACGTGTTTTGCACCCCTATCAGTGCTTAATCATAGGATGATTCACTCACAATATAGCTCTCACCTTTAAGGAGGGAACAGCCAATCAGGCACCAGATCCGGTTAACAGATCGACAACCCCCTTCAAAGGGAAAGGTGGTATTGGGAGTTACACAAGTTAAAAACATTAATAGTAATAAAATCAGTTAGATCAAAAACCCTAGAATGATTTTTCAACTGGATATGACGGCTTGGAGAGAATAAATATAAATAGAATTGCAGCAGCATTTGAATATATATATTAATCACAGATGTTTATGCACAATATAATACTAGAACAATGGGACATAATACTAGCAAAAATGTTTCTTACTAGTACTAAAGATAATTTCTTACTAGTACTAAAGATAAACATAAGCATAAACTAAGAAAAATAACAAACTAATTTGTGAAATAAGAAATATCCCACTCTAGGTTCATACCTTTGGGATGTCTGGTATCTAATTTAAGCATCCAGAAAGGATTCAGAAAAATGTATGTCTATCTCCCCCCCTAGGGTGTCTTTTGACTATCTCTATTATTTGAGCCCCGAAGTTAGGAACACTTGTAAGGTGCAAACCATTGAAGTGTTTAGCTAAAGCAGAGTCCTTGTTGAAATTTTTAACATCCCTGATGTGTTCCCTGACCCTGTACCGGAATTCACGAGAGGTTTGTCCAACATACTGTATATGACAATGGTTGCATGTAATGAGATATATGACTCATCTGGATCTGCATGTTGCATGGAAATTAATGTCAAACAATTTGTTAGTAACCGAGGATTTGAAATTAGTGCCCAATATTACAGTTTGACAAGCTATGCAATTGAAATGGTTGCACTTAAAATTTCCTTTTTTTATGTATCCAAGTCCTAATATTTGTATTCTGTTTAGTAACAACCATACTTGGGGATAGATTTGATCCTAAGGTTTCAAGTTTACGTGAAACAAATCTTCATTTGTTAACAAATGGAGCCAGAGAACTATCACTATTAAGAAGTTTCAAATGCTTCCTTAGGATGGCAATTACCTTATTATAATGTAGTGAATATGGACTGCTGAAAAAAATTGAACCTTCTTTGAATGATTTGTTTTGATTTTTATTTTTGTTTTTTTTTACTGTCCCTCGCTTCTTTCTGGGCAGAGTCAAGCAGGGATCTATTATAACCTTGTTGAAGGAGTCTAGACTTAAGTTTCTCAGATTGATCACAATACAGACTATCACTAGTTGTATTTCTTCTCAATCTGAGGAATTGGCTCTTGGGGATAGATTTTAAGAGATGTGGTGGATGAGCTGAATGAGCATGCAGTATGGTGTTACCGGCTGTCGGTTTCCGGTAAGTACTAGAAATTATTGTGCCAGTATCAATTACACCGACAAGTGTGAGATCCAAAAAGTCTACCTTTTCTTGGTCAAGAAAAGCGATATCATTGAGAAAATTCAAAAATTTAGCAATAGTAAAACTTTCACAATAAATAGTATCAATGATAAATATCATATGGTCGATGAAACGATTATAAAAAATTATACTGTTAGAAAAATGATTGCTGTCTGAATAAATGCAATGGAGTTCCCACCAACCCACAAATAAATTGGCATACGAGGGGGCAAATTTAGCCCCCATTGCCGTGCCACAAAGTTGAAGATAAAAAGTTTGATCAAATAAAAAATAATTGTGGGTCAGTAGGAACTCTAAACATTCGCAAAGGAACAACGTTTCTTCCTGGGAATACAAAGTGTCCCTATCCAAGAACCACCTGACTGCCCTGATACCCAAATGATGAGGAATACTTGAGTAAAGGGACTCAATGTCTACAACAACCCAATGATAAGAATATTTCCACTTTATATGCTTTAAATTCTCCAAAAGATGGCCAGAATCTTAAAGATAGCTGTATAAGCTGGTGACCAATGGCTGGAGAAAAGGGTCCATCCACTTGGACACAGTCTCCAAAAGGGAGCCTATGCCCAAGACAATAGGGCTACCTGGAGGGGATGTCATACTTTTATGCATTCTTGGAACATGATGGAAGATGGGAATGACTGGAGATATGGGAGTCAATAATTCTGCATCCATTTTGTTAAAAATACCTAATGCTATTCCATCTTCCAACAGGATAGCCAAATTGTCCCTAAACTTATTCGTAGAATCAGAGGGTAGGGTGCGGTAATTTATTTTGTCTGATAATTGCCTCTTTGCTTCCGCAACATAATCTGCCTTATTAAGGAGTACAATAGAGCCTCCTTTGTCTGCATTTCTTATGACAAGATCGTCATTTTCTTTCAATTGAGTTAATGCAGACAACTCCTTATGGGATAAATTACTCTTTGTTTGAACAGGTGGATTTTTTTGTTCTATTTCTGCTGCTAATTTTATTAAATCCCTATCAACACTGCTTTGAAAGGCATTAATGTAAGGGCCCCTAACTTGGATGGGGTAAAAATCCTTATTCTTTATTTTAGGAGGTGTGGAAAGGTCCCTCATCATCTCCAAAGCACAAAAGTCCTTAAAGTCTCTAAGGTTCTCGTCTGTGACTACTTGATCAGTCTCTGTGTAATTAGTGGCTTCAATTGATTGTAGATAGGGGTTTAGATGTTGGGTTGGAATCAAAGTACTTCTTGAGCTTGAGCTTACGAACAAATTTGTTTACATCTATAATGGTTTCAAAGACGGAAAACTTGTTGGAAGGAGCAAAACCTAAACCTCTTGATAGGAGTGAGATCTCTTCCTTGGTTAAATTGTAATCAGAAAGATTAACAATGCTCAAGCTATTTTCCATTACTTATTGGTCCTCCTGTAGTTTATTTTTTCCCTTTTTGGACCTTCTCATCCAGCGCCTAAAGGGAAATATAAAGGGACATTCTGCTTTGGCATAGTGATGGTAGTGGCTCGTTCTTCTCCTGAATCCTTTGCAGAAGACTGTGCTGCAGAACCACTCTCAATGTCCGAAGACATTTGTGAGGTGGCTTCAGGAACAGAAGACTCAACATCAGTGGATAAAAAGGAAACTTTTTCGTTTTTTTGAGCCTTTTGGTTCTTTAAAATTGACCTATTATTCTCATAGTCCTTTCTGTCCCTGTTGAATTTGTTTGCCAATTCTGTATCTAATTTCTTAATGTGTTCCTTCATTTGTTTCTTCAGAGTGGCATATGCATCATTGCCCTTCAGAGATTTTAGTGATGATTTCTCAACATGAGAGTAAGTATTCCAAATTTCTATGGTCTGAGAAAACTGTAATGGGATCATCAGTCCCCTCCAGTAGATTTCTCCACTCCTCAAAACTGTTTTTATGGCAAGAAGCTACCCCACATCATAGTTTTCTTCTGCTTGGGAGAGGACTTGAGACAGAAAGGTACATGGTGGCAGTTATCTTTGTCACCAGCACTTTGAGATAATACTGCTCCAATGGCAGTCTCAGAGGCATTAACTTTGACATAGAAGGGCTGTCTTGGTTCAGATAAAATCAGCATGGGTGAAAAGGTGAAAATTCACTTTATTCTTCTTAGAGGGGGTGGTAATAGGTTGAATAATATGGGAGAAGTAAAAGTTTGAGAACCCTTCAACGTGTTGAATGGGAGTGGGCCAATTTAATATAGCTTAAATTTTCTTGAAATCCAAACTAATCTCTCCAGGTGCTAAAATGAAGCCTAGTAAGTGTTAAAGATACATTCATCTACTTTAGTCCTTACATGAACATAGTGTTGTTGTACAGAAGAGGAGTAAATTAGTATGTCATCTATGTAGGCTGCTACAAAAATGTCCAGGGTATTGAAAAAAATGCAAATGGCAAACCTCTGAAAGGTATGAGGGGCATTGCACAGACAAAAGGGCATCACAGTGTACTCAAAGTGCCCATAACGGGAATGAAAGGCAGTTTTCCACTCATCTCCTTTACATGCTCTTACAAGATTGTAGGCACCTCTTAAATCAATTTTACTGAAGAAAACTGCTGATCTGACTCCACCCATCAGTTCTGGAATACATGGTAGTGGTTATTTATTCTTTGCAGTGATGTCATTAAGGTCCCTGTAGTCAATGCATAGACGAAGTCTGGAATCTTTTTTGCTTACAAAGAATATATCAGCCCCAGTAGGCAACTTTGATGGTTTAATAAAACCTTTTTTTTGTAGATTTTTTTCATTATATTCTTTTTAATAGTTTTAAGTCTGGTTCTGAAAGTGGATAGATGCAGCCAAAGGGAATTAGAGCCCCAGGGAGGAGATCAATTGGGCAGTCACATTCCCTATGAGGAGGAATCTGCTCCTTTATTTTCAAAGATATCTTGAAAAGTTATTCTGTGAGAGGGTTAGGTAGGGTGTGTGGAACTCAGATTTCAAGAACAGAGCTACAGAACAATGAAAGTCTTTTTAAAAAGCTTACTGATTGATAAGCAGAATAACAGTTGGTTGTTCAAAGTGAATATCACAGAAATAGCAAGTTCGAACATAGGCCCAATTCCGAACACTGAAGTCCAATACAAAGTGCAGAATACTTAAATAGGTTGCAGTAACAAAGTCTAATGGACACCGGTGCTTGAATTGTGCAGTAAAGGGTGAAGCTATTACAGAATACCTGGTAGTTACAGTAAGCACAGCTGGTAAGAGGGAAGCAGACACAGAATTTTCAGCAGGCACAGGATACCCAGCAGGTACTGTTGGTGAGACTGTCACTGGGTACCAAATAGATACAATAGACACAGCTGCTTTGAGGAAGGCTCTCACTGGTATAGAAGACACAGGTTTCTCAGCAGGCACAGAGTACCTAGCGGGTACTGTTGGTGAGATTGTCACGGGATACCAAATTGGTTCAACATGCACAGCTGGTTTAAAGAAGGCTGTCACTTGTATGGGAGGCACAGGTTTCTCAGCAGGCGCAGGATACCCGGCAGATACTTTTGTTAAGAATGTCATATTATACCAGATAGGTACGGCAGGCAGCTGGTTTGAGGAAGGCTTTCACTAGTATGGTAGATACATGTTTTTCAGCAGGCACAGGATACCCAGCGGGTACTGTTGGTGAGACTTGCATGTTTGCAAGAAATATAACAGGAGCGCCAATGTTAACAATCTTGGTAAAGCTGAAAGGGATGCCCTAAAATCATTGAAAAATAATAAGAATGTGATCTATAAACAGGCGGACAAGGGCGGTGCTTTGGTGGTACTGGATAAAGGGTACTATGTAAATGAAATCAAAATGCAATTAAGTGATACAAGTGTATATAGATTACTAAACTTCAATCCTACATTGATAATTCAAAAAGAAATAGCATTTTGTTTGGATAAGGCTTTTCAAAATGGTATAATTGATGATGAGACTAGGAAATTTTTTTTCGTTGAGAATGGGATAATACCTGTTTTCTATACCTTGCCCAAGGTGCATAAGCAAATTGAGAGACCACCTGGGAGGCCAATTGTGGCTAGCACAGAATCTATTTTTTCAAATATTTCAATCTATCTAGACAAATTTTTAAGGGGTTATGTAGAACAGTCTACCTCATATGTCAAAGACACTGGAGATTTCTTGGATAAAATTAAG
Source organism: Bombina bombina (assembly GCF_027579735.1). Lineage (NCBI taxonomy): Eukaryota > Metazoa > Chordata > Amphibia > Anura > Bombinatoridae > Bombina > Bombina bombina. Next base: position 213,421,440 of record NC_069499.1, on the reverse strand, counting down.
ACCATGGAGACACCAGATAGATGCATTCTCTATAGCCTTGATGTGGTTAGTCTATGCACCTCAATTGAGCATGAAAGTGGAATTGGTGCAATAAGGAATATATTGATTACAAGCGGTGTATATACTGACTCACAGCAGGACTTTTTATTGAATTTGTTGACCTTAATCCTATATTGTAACTATTTCTTGTTCGAGGACAACTATTATATGCAGGTGAAGGGTACGGCGATGGGGTCCAATGTCGCCCCTACCTATGCAAACTTGTTTATGTCTGCATTTGAAGAAAAATTTGTCTACCAAAATGAGATGTTTCATCTGTATGGCGCCACTTGGTGGCGCTATATAGATGACATCTTTGGTGTCTGGTGGGGCGACATTGGATCCCTTCTAAAATTTGTGGATGATTTGAATAGTGCAACTAGACACATTAAATTTACCCTTACCTGGGATGAACAGTCCTTACATTTTCTTGACACTTTGGTCTACAAAGAAGGTGGTATGTTAAAAACAGATATATATAGGAAAAGTACCGATAAGAATAGTCTATTGCACTTTACAAGTGCTCATCAACCGGCTTTGATTAGATCTTTACCTAGGAGTCAAATGACAAGAGTTAAGAGGATTGTGTCTGATAAAGAACTTGTTACTAAAAGGCTTAAAGAAATGGGTCAGAAATTCAGTGCTAGGGGTTACCCAGCTGATCTTTTGCAAAATGAAGTTGAAAGGGCTAGTGATGAGACATGTACCAATACCACTAAAGTAAAAGATAAGAAAGATATAATCATTTTTGTTTCTGAATACAATAATCAAAGTTCTAAGATAAAAAGGATTATTAATAAATATTGGTTCATGTTGATAGAGTGTCATCCAGGTGTACAATCATTTTCTAATGGCCCTATGTCTGCTTATAGGAAAGGCTCTAGTATTAAACATAGATTGGTGAGGGCTGATATAGGCAGCAAAAAATTGAAACAGAGTTATATTACTGAAAAGAATCTGGGTTGTTACCCTTGTTTGGGCTGTGCAAATTGCAACAATATGGTAAAGGGTTCCACCTTTGTGCATCCACACACAGGCAAAGTGTACACAATTAATGCTTTTCTCACATGTAACTCTTGTTATGTGATTTATCTTATTAAGTGTCCATGTGGGTGGATCTACATTGGTGAGATTGGATTATCCAGCATAAATCAAATATAAGATGCAAAGATCTAAATGCCCCAGTCTCAAATCATTTTTTATCCAAAGGCCACTCAATAGCTCAATTGAAGTTTCAAATCATAGACCATGTTCCTATTCCTCGTAGAGGTGGGAATAGAGAGTTAATCTTAAAGAAAAGAGAATCTATGTGGATCTATAAGTTAGACTGTATGTTCCCAATGGGTATGAATCGTGAAATGGATCTCAATATTTTTCTCTAAATTGTATTTTGAATTTCTTTAGATTCTACTCCCCCCATTATGAACACTGTGAAGAAGAAACCCATTCCTCCGGATTTGTAACTATTCTAAAAGATGTTTTTCTGTAAAAAATGTTTTTCTGTAAAAAATTCTGTGAAAAAGTGTTCTTGTATACTTCATTGCATATATGTAGCACTGTTAGACTTTTTTCAAGGAAAGTATATTGTATGTTATTTTATATACTGACCACTAGGTGGCATTTACACTTAAGAGTTACATTTTGATACTGGTTAATGTTATAATTAGTAACACCTGTGGTATAAGGTATTTAAGAGAGGTGTATAGTATGTTTAAGTCATATGATTAACGGCATTTGAGCCTGAAACGTCATGGATTTTTGTGTCTTGGTACAATAAAATTGAAAATTTTGTACAAGTGGAGGTGCTGCTTGAACTTTTTGTATATTATGTTTTTCAGCAGGCACAGGATACCCAGCGGGTACTGTTGGTGAGACTGTATGGGATAACAGATATGAACAGCTTCAGGAACAATATGAGCATAAATAGGTTTCAGGCAAGTCTTCTTGGCTTTAAGGCACCAGGTGAGCATACGCTGGTTCAAAATAAGTATGCTTGGTCTCTGGAAGAAGGTGAGCATACACAAGTATCAGGTAAGTATGCTTGGTCTCTGGAGCAAGGGGACTCTATGTAAGTTAAAGGTAAGAACAGCTTTAGGAACAAGATGAGCATACACTGGTGCAAGGTAAGTATGCTTGAGTCTCTGGAATAAGGTAAGCATATACGGAACAAAGTGAGCATACACAGATTTCAGATAAGTATGTTTTGTCTTTCAGGAACCAGGAGCAAGGTAAGAAGGCAATAACTCAGCCCAGAGTGAACTTTTATAGGAACCCCCACACCTGAGTCCTACAGGTTGGAGTTCTGGTAATTTGGACATTGCTCCTTTAAATCCTGACAGCGTGCAACTGCAGCTGCAGCCAGAATCAGCAGTCTCTGTATCCATCCACATGGGATGCCGAGATTGAATAAATCACTTTCAATGCTTGCCGAGACTGGAGGGGCCGGATTGGGAGTGGAGCTCCCCTGGTAAGCCCCTTGCAGTCTGTCTTGTTCATGTACCACTCAGTTGATTGTTTTTATCTTTGAATCTAGAGCAGTGTATTCTTTTTTAACCTGGAAGAACCCATATAACACCTAACTAGTTCATAAAAGGAACATAAAATGCAATGTAATTACAAAATGTTTCTGTATTATTGTAATTAGTAATAAATTATCATATTAGTGTGAACATTTTCTGAACACATTTACACCTTGTTTGCTGTGATCGTTCCTAAAAAGCCAGATTCCCCATCACTTTCCCTATCTGGAGAAACCAGTTTAGTCTTGTTACTGTAGTAGACAAGGCTTGACACTGTCATTTTGTTAGACAAATCTGTATTGTTTTACAGTGTTATACCTTATCATCTTTGCTGAGGCCATTTAGAACAGCTTTATTGTTGGGTTAGATTTGTGAAGTCTGCAATGTGCACTTCCAATTATCAACATTCTAAAAAACTAATTTTCATTGCTAAAATATAGGTAAATGAGCTAAATAAATAAAGCATGTATACTGTAAATAATTTTTTACTGCACATATTTAAACATTTTATAATACAGCATCTCAATGTGTTTAGTGTCCCTTTTATATTATACTTCAACACACAGCATACAATGATTACATTATATTGCTTAGGCTTGCAAGTTACATTTCATGAATATTGTCATTTTTCTTCATTATTATGGGCTTTGTGGTTTTGGTTACATAAGATGCTAGTTATAGACCTGATGCCCCTATCTGATTTTACTGGAGGGCATCTCACTTACAGCATAGAAATAACCATTTGTTGAAGTTCTTGCTTTTCCTCAGCTCATTAATCCTGCATTGAAGCATCTCTCCCATTCAAACTCTCTTCACTAAGGTCTATCAAAGGGTTCACTAAACTGCAATTGCAATGTTGGTCATACTTAAAATTGCATCTTACCTTTTTTAAAGGGAAAAAAAACAGCCAAAATTGAAATTCAGATGAGTGCATTTAAAGCTTGCATTAAAATATTTTTGCAGACTAATTACACTACCAAAATACTTATTTAAAAAACTACCATATTTACAGCACTATTTGCTGCCAGATAGGGCTCCAGATACCTTTCTAGGTATGGCAAAAAGAGAAAAAACAATGGCACTACAGGTGGTGTGTCCCTATAACCCTAGTAATATATCTAAAAGTACCAGGGGATATCAAATATTATTAAATAGAGGGGGACCAAGGTGCTGTGCAAAAAAGAGAAAAACTTGCAGGAGGATTCAAATGAGGACATTTGAAAAGTATGCACATAAATAGCACTCAACACCACTGGGGGATAAGAGCCTTAAGGTTCAAGGAGGACCCAGGTTGGGATCATCCAATAGAAGGGGAGAAGGGATAAAACTTAACTTTTAATAAAGTAAAAATTAAAACCTAATATAAATTAAAACCACAGTGTAATAAAAAGAGTGAATCACCAATCAGGGTAAAATACCTGAGGATAATGCCTCTGGAAATACGATTGGATACCCACAAGATAGATTGTTCAACTGACCAAAACCAAAAAATGCTAAATGTATAGGAGGGGGCCACAAAATGGCAGGGGAGTTCGGAAGAATTAATAATCACACTGCGGCCAGGTGCCCCCTATATAAATCTCAGCGAACAGATGCTATAACTGTAAAGGGTAGTCACATCTTATGTGAGGTTCGATCTTGCTCGTTATATGAGAAATCTACAGTTATTGTTGGGATGCTAACCAAAATGTATAAATTTGAAGTATAGTTCATTTACTGAGTAGATACTCATACTGTGGCCAGGAGCCCACTGTAATTCTCAGGGAGCAGATGATATAACTTTAAATGGTAGTAAAATCTTATATGAAGTTCGATTTTACTCGTTATATGAAAAATCTGCAATTATTGTTGTGATGCTAACCAATGCATTGTATGAATAATATCAATTCCAATAATTGGAAATAGGTACATAGATGAACTAAGTGTGTCTGAGTATTCCCTAATTACCCTTTATGTTAGTTTAGGGTAATATTAAAATATAGTTCATTGATTATTTAAATAAATGGTTAATAGGGTTGTATTAGATATTCACACTAGGTGGAATATACAGAGGGGGATATAGCGCCCTTACTATGAGGGATAAGATGATACAACTGTCATTTAAGGGGGAGAGAATAATAAACTCTGTGTGTGTGATGCTGTTTTATTCCATACACTTAGGTAGTGAGCTGAGACTGGTCACTGCCAATAAAAAGCAGTGTAGACCCCTAAATTATACTCCACATTGTGTACCAATAGTTTTCATTATGATAAGCTATACCAACAGGTAAATAAGAGAGTAATGATAGACTCTGTGTGTTTATTATATACACTTGGGTAGTGAGCTAAGATTAGTCACTGCCAATAACAAGCAGTGTAGACCCCTAAATTATAATCCACATTATATACCAATAGTTTCTGTTATGATAAGCTATACCACATATATACAAACTAGAATGAGTTTGGGCAAATAACAAAGTTCTCCACTGTTGTATAATTTTACTCAGGATTTAAACAAAGGGCAGGTAAGTGATAAGACAGTTATAATAAATTACTTGGTTATAAAGAAACGCCCGGTTGGCAGAGGTAGGCACTACAGAATTATATACTACCATAAATGATAATATCCTTTTAGCCCTTTGTTTAAATCCTGAGTAAAATTATACAACAGTGGAGAACTTTGTTATTTGCCCAAACTCATACTAGTGTGTATATATGTGACACAACCCGATATTACTATCTCTCATTTACCTGGTGGTATAGCTTATCATAACGGAAACTATTGGTATATAATGTGGATTATAATTTAGGGGTCTACGCTGCTTGTTATTGGCAGTGACTAATCTTAGCTCACTACCCAAGTGTATATAATAAACAGTAACACACACACAGAGTCTATTACTTCCTCCCCCTATATGTGAGACACAACCCGACATTACTCTCTTATTTACCTGTTGGTATAGCTTATCATAACGAAAACTATTGGTACATAATGTGGAGTATAATTTAGGGGTCTACGCTGCTTTTTATTGGCAGTGACCAATCTCAGCTCACTACCTAAGTGTATGGAATAAAACAGCAACACACACATAGAGTTTATTATTCTCTCCCCCTTAAATGACAGTTGTATCATATTATTCATACAATACATTGGCTAGCATCACAACAATAATTGCAGATTTTTCATATAACGAGTAAAATCGAACTTCATATAAGATTTTACTACCATTTAAAGTTATATCATCTGTTCCCTGAGAATTACAGTGGGCTCCTGGCCACAGTATGAGTACCTACTCAGTAAATGAGCTATAATTCAATATTACCCCAAACCAATATAAAGGGTAATTAGGGAATATCCTGACATACTTAGTTAATCTCTGTATCTTTTGCCACAAATTGGAATCGATAGCATTTATACATTTTGGTTAGCATCCCAACAATAACTGTAGATTTCTCATATAACGAGCAAGATCGAACCTCACATAAGATGTGACTACCCTTTACAGTTATAGCATCTGTTCGCTGAGATTTATATAGGGGGCACCTGGCCGCAGTGTTATTATTAATTCTACCAAACTCCCCTGCCATTTTGTGGCCCCCTCCTATACATTTAGCATTTTTTGGTTTTGGTCAGTCGAACAATCTATCTTGTGGGTATCCAATCGTATTTCCAGAGGCATTATCCTCAGGTATTTTACCCTGATTGGTGATTCACTCTTTTTATCACACTGTGGTTTTAATTTATATTAGGTTTTAATTTTTACTTTATTAAAAGTTAAGTTTTATCCCTTCTCCCCTTCTATTGGATGATTCCAACCTGGGTCTTTCTTGAACCTTAAGGCTCTTATCCCCCCGTGGTGTTGAGTGCTATTTATGTGCATACTTTTCAAATGTCCTCATTTGAATCCTCCTGCAACCTTTCTAGGTATCTCATCAACAAAGAATACCATGAGAACAAAGCACCTTCTGTTTAGATGTTGAGCGAAATTCAGAAAATGCCTTTTTAGCTCTCTCCATAGAAGACTATGGGGAAGGAGTTAGTGCGCTTGAGTGATTTAATTTCAACTTATAACACGAATGCAACCCGACTAGCGCAAAAAGCTTAACTCTAGCAGAGTTTTTGCAATTGTGAAAAAATTGTGCAAAATTTCCACCCTCTTTTGCCAACCTGTATATGGGTTGGTGGGAGCTGTCCTACATCTTTTGAGATTGAATACAAAACTAAAATAATCATGTACAGACATTATATGGGTAATTTGATATTTATTTGGGGAGGAACCAAGTGTGAACTGGAATGCTTTATGAATTACATTAATAGCAATGAACTCTATATGAAATTTCCATAATCAAATTATAAGCAAATAGCTTATTTGGATATTCTCTATTGAGAGGAATACTGTGCAAACCACAATATACAGAAAATCTATTTCCATGAATGTTTTTCTGGGAGACTACTTCAGATATTTGATGCTCCTATACAGTTAGCTGGACAACTGAGAGGTTCCAGTCCGCCTGTTAGCACTTCAGGTGCTATTTGTTTGTGAGTAGCCTTTTGTCTCATTTCTATCCATTCTTGTGTTGATGGTACTAGGCCATTTGGCGCCTCTGTGTTTTTCTCCTTCCTGATCATTTGAACCATCAGGATCCTGACCTCCCTATGACAGAGAGCTGCCTCTGCTCCCCTTGGAGTGTTTATGGACTTTTTTTTATGTTTTTATTATGGTTAATTTGGTATTATTTTGTTTATTGTATTTTATTGCATTTTTTTGACTTATCACATATGATGTTTTAGGTTGTTATATATTTGAGAAGAGCACCCCTAGAGGAGACTTGTGTAGGCACCTGTTTATCTTTATCTCTGAAAACACAACCTTGTTTAACATAGGTGAGTTGTTTGAAAGATGTGGTCAGAATTTTTTTGCAAGACAGGATTGTAAGTTGTTCACCAAAGTCCTCTAAATATCTATCATTCCTTTCTTCTTTAAAGGGACAGTCTACACCAGAATTTTTATTGTTTAAAAATATAGATACTATCTTAATTACCCATTCCTTAGATTTGCATAATCAACACAGTTATATTAATACACTTTTTACCTCTGTGATTACCTTGTATTTAAGCCTCTGCAAACTTCTCCCTTATTTCAGTTATTTTGACAGACTTGCATTTTAGCCAATCAGTGCTGACTACTGGGTAACTCCACGTGAGTGAGCACAATGTTATCTAAATTGCACACATGAACTAACACCCTCTAGTTATGAAAAAATACCAAAATGCATTCAGATAAGAGGCTGCCTTCAATGGCTATGACATTAGCATATGAGGCTTCCAAGGTTTTGCATTCAACTAAGAATACCAAGAGAACAAACAAAACAACCGACAACGTACAGGGTACGTCCTACAAAAATTTATTAATGTCCTAAGACATACCCTGTACATTGTCAGGGGTTTCAAGCTGTGGAAGCAATCCTAATTGCTTCTATCCGCTTTCAAGGTATTGCTGTGATGCCTCGATATTGAGGCATCACTGCAATACCTTTTTTCACACACCGATGCAGAGAGAGCCACTCTGTGGCCCTCTCTGCATCGGCCAGCAATGGTGCCGATCGTTGGTGGGAGCCATTGCAGGGTGGTGGGTTGGCTGCTGCATCGCTGGAGGATATCCGGTAGAGGGGGGCGGGATCATGTGCGAGGGCACAGGGAGCATGCACAGGCGCAGGGGCACAAACGGGAGCGGAGGCGGGTGCGTGCACAGGGGCGGGAGTGGGTGGGAGTGCTACACTATGGAACAAATTGTAAAGGGAAGGAGGGAGAGAGGAGGGGGAAAAATTATCTAAGTTTATTGAGGGGGCCAGTACCCAAGATGGCGACAAATAGGTAGAAGGGGGAGGGTTAGAAAGCTGTTTGGGAAGGATCAGGGAGGTTGAGGGGATCATATAAGGCAGAATGTAAATAAAAAAGCCTTTTATTTTAGTACTGGCAGACTTTCTGTCAGTACTTAAGATAGCGGGGACAATTGTGGGATGGAGGAGGGAAGTGAGCTGTTTGGGAGGGATCATGGGTTGGGATGTGTCAGGTGGGAGGCTGATCTCTACACTAAAGCTAAAGCTAAACCTCTAAGCGCCCTACAACCTACTTAATTAACCCCTTCACTGCTGGCCATAATACAAGTGTGGTGAACAGCAGCATTTAGCGACCTTCTAATTACCAAAAAGCAATGCCAAAGCCATATATGTCCAAGAGAAGCATTTACAACCATGTCTAAAGTTTGTGAAAAAGTGAACAATTTTTTTTATTTGATCGCATTTGACGGTGAAATGGTGGCATGAAATATACAAAAATGGGCCTAGATCAATACTTCGGGTTGTCTACTACACTACACTAAAGCTAAAATTAACCCTACAAGCTCCCTAATTAACCCCTTCACTGCTGGGCATAATACATGTGTGGTGTGCATTTTATTATTTAGAGACCATCTAATTACCAAAAAGCAATGCCAAAGCTATATATGTCTGCTATTTCTAAACAAAAGGGATCCCAGAGAAGCATTTACAACCATTTGTGCCATAATTTGTAAAAATTTCAGTGTGAAACCTAAAGTTTGTGAAAAAGTTAAAAAATTGTTTATTTGATTGCATATGGCGGTGAAATGGTGGCATGAAATATACCGAAATGGGCCTAGATCAATACTTTGGGTTATCTACTACACTTCACTAACACTAAAATTAACCCTAGAAGCTTCCTACAAGCTTTCTAATTAACCCCTTCATTGGGCATAATACACGTGAGCAGCGGCATTTAGCGGCCTTCTAATTACCAAAAAGCAATGCCAAAGCCATATATGTCTGCTATTTATGAACAAAGGGGATATCAGAAAAGCATTTACAGCCATTTGTGCCATAATTGCACAAGCTGTTTGTAAATAATTTCAGTGAGAAATCTAAAGTTTTTTTATTTGATCACATTTGGCGGTGAAATGGTGGCATGAAATATACCAAAAGTAGATCAATATTTTGGGTTGTCTACTAAAAACAAATATATACATGTCAAGGGATATTCAGGGATTCCTGACAGATATAGTAAAAAAGAGGAAAAAGTGGATAGTACAGAGCACTCAAACATATATAGATTAAGAGACTATATCACAGTGAGGCTGTTCAAGACGAGTGAATTATAAAACTTAACATTTAATAAATTAAATTAAAAAGTAGAAGACAACTACCAGTGTAGGTGTATATAAAACTTGGATTAAAATTCTAGAGGAGACAAAGAGCAGGCATGCCCAGGTAATAACCTTACCAATGTGATGTGAATAACAGAGTAGCGTAACACCATAAATATACAGAATACTTATATGTAATTTATAGGGGAATATCTGGCAGGTGTGCACCCAAAAATGCTTGCGGATTGCACAGAAAGAAAACTATCTAAAAAAAGAGGAATAACCTCAAACAAATTAACTGATCCTAGTGCAATACTGGAGCGATGCAAAAACTGTCCCAGGAGAATATATGCAAATTAATACTTTTGCGGTCTGACATTAACTACAATTATACTGCAATTTATAGCATACTATAATAGTACTGCAGTTTATAGGATAAGGCAGCAGAGCTCTCAGAACAAGCGCCTGATGCGCATTTCGCCAAACAATGGCTTTTTCAAAGGCTAACCCGACTTGGGGAAGTCTCACTGCTTAAACATAGATTGTGAGCCAATCAGGGGTGAGGATTCTTACACACCCCTTAGAGAACCAATAGCGTATGTCCTCCTATCATTGGATAGGTGTCGGTCACATAACTGGAGTATGACGACGAAGAGGGGGTGGGGGAGTGTCAAATACCGCCGTGTAAGTGGTAGCTCTGAGAATAATATTTCGCTATGATCAGTTCTGTCAGCTATAATATCGTAAATACTGATCATCAAGTTCATATACTGAATTAAATTGTCCGTTAACTGTCTCATACAATTTTGTTTATTAATAACCGGGGTGGAAGCCATCAGTCTCAAGAGAGTCACATAATGTATTGAAGAAAGTCACACACAGTACAAGATTTTGGTTTACGGATGAATGCAACCATTAGTGTCAAGAAAAGTCATATACTGTTTTTCCATAGCTCAGGATTGGTGTACCCAAACTGTATTACTCTATAGGACCCCAAAGTTATGTAAATAATATGTAAGTACATAAGGGATGTTACTCCTAATTTACAGGAGCCAATCAATACTCTATGTAATCAGAGTTATACGTTTGTTTGTAAGACAAATATCTGTTCGCATCTACTAGTATCACAACAAATACAAGCGAAGTGTGTGTACCACTATATTAGATACATATATCTGTTTATAAAACAACCAACGCTTCATATTTATTGATGTTATAATCAAATAAAAGTAAGATGTACAAGCATATAGTGGCACTTATAAGCCCGCAAATCTATGAGAGGTATCATGTACTCTTTGAGATAGTAATACAGCTTATAAAATTACATGCCATTTCATGAAAGTGGGGGTAGTGGCTAGCTTTCAAGAGAGATCACCCACCTAACTGTATATATGAACGTACAGTAATGCTGATCATCTATTATTACATCTGAGTACCAGAAAAAGTATATTGCAGATCTCTTAGGATCAATCATAAATAACCAACAAATACCTTGTAGTTAATTTTCTTATCTAAAAAGGTTTCAGTCTCTGGTGTCCCACCTTCCTCAATTTCATTCCAAAGTCCGATAAGTGTGTCTAAAGTCTGTAGATCAGTAGTGGCACTATCATCATGAGTGTTATACATTTTCTTTAGGACTAATTTTCTACAAAAAAGATGCAAATCTTTTATTAGTTCAAATTTGTCGAGGGGAGGGGTAGGAGAGAAGGATAAGCCTTTAGATAGAACTGATTGATGGGTTTTAGTAAGGGTTCTTTTGGAGAGATTTATTATTTGTAGTTTATCTGTGATCTTATCTACCATTTCGGGTGTTTGCCCCAATCCTCCTTTCACCTGTATCCATTCTCGGTCCTGTACCCCCATCTTGATCGATCCCTTAGGGTTCTGTTTTCCCCCTTTGCCCCTTCTTGTGGGTTTTTCATATCTTTTTCAAGATGATTTGAATTTCTGCCTAAAAAACTACTTCCACTGGGTTTGTTAGTACTATTGTCAGAGTCACTGTCCTCTACGGCTGACGATTCACAGTCCGATTGATGTGTGTTTTTAGATGGTGGGAGGCTATTTATTGGTCTCTATCTTTGCTGTTTATCGTCCCATGTAAAAAATCTTCCCTTTCTCAAAGTCTTTCAAATCTTGTCTCACTTTAGAGCATTTAGTTTGAATTATTTATTTTTCTCTATTATCAAGTTCCTCTTGCATTTCTTTGTAAGCTTGCTTAAATTTCTCTAAACTCTCAAATTTTTGTAGTTTATTATTATAGTCAGTAATCTCTTTGTCTAGTTCCGTCATGAGCTCTGTCTTATAGCCAGACAGAATTGCCACTAATATCTCCGAGCAATTTATTAGTACTTGTTCCCATCTGTTTTTATATGAATCGATATGAAAAGCAAAAGTCAGGAATAAACGTACTCTTAATCCCCTAAGTATAATATGTTTTGCTAAATATTTATCGTATGAGCTTTTGTTCCAGAAGGAACGTGTGTGTTTTTTAATCAAATAACTCAAAGATTTCAAACCATATTCCCAGGAATCGATTTAAGTATCTGGTATCGTATCATGATCACAAACTGATGCAAAGGTTTTATCTATATCTCTAAGTCTTTGGTCTTGTCTATTTTTGTAGTCTTGTGACAAACTAGAGGACATTGTTTATAGTTAGATATATAGGCTCAGATATATCTCAAGTTCAGGAAAAAATCCTGGAAGTGCTGTCATAAACAGCTGATAGATAATAATTAAAGCATATAAATAGGGGAGAGATAGAGTAATAATTTCTATATTGGGCCCGAGATAAATCACTAGTACAGTGTATAGTCAGAAAAAACTGACCATATAGTTAGTGGGTAATATCCCCAACATTCAAATATCTACTGAGCACCCCCCAGTATATATTTGAATGTTGGGGATATTACCCACTAACTATATGGTCAGTTTTTTCTCACTATACACTGTACTAGTGATTTGTCTGGGGCCCAATATAGAAATTATTACTCTATCCCTCCCCTATTTATATTCCTGACAGATATCAGTGTTCAAATGTAACTATCACTAATTTTGGGGAAAAAAAATGGTTTGGAAATAGCAAAGTGCTACTTGTATTTATTGCCCTATAACTTGCAAAAAAAGCAAAGAACATCTGAATATTTGGGTATTTCTAAACTCAGGACAAAATTTAGAAACTATTTAGCATGGTTGTTTTTTGGTGGTTGTAGATGTTTAACAGATTTTGGGGGTCAAAGTTAGAAAAAGTGTGTTTTATTAAAATTTTTCAACATATTTTATAATTATAAGATATGATGAAAATAATTGTATCTTTAGAAAGTCCATTTAATGGCGAGAGAAACGGTATATAATATGTGTGGGTACAGTAAATGCGTAAGAGGAAAATTACAGCTAAACACAAACACCGCAGAAATGTAAAAATAGCCCTGTTCCCAAACGGTCAGAAAATTGAAAAGTGATCTGGTCACTAACGGGTTAATATGTGTTAATGTCACATGATTTTTAAAAAATGTTTTATTTATCACTTGGTTATTTGTATTGTTTAAGACAGATCTTAGAAATCTATAAAACATCTGATATATCCAACACTCAGGATCGTTATCTTGTATTTATATTGGTGACACGATTCATTGAAAATTTTTATTTTTTTATTTTTTGTCCTTTTTATTTTCATTTCATTTTTGTTTTTATTTATTTTTTAATTGTTTTTACCTTTATTTCAATATTTTTTTCGACTGATTTTTTGGACAGGTCCCACACATCTATCCATATTGAAAATAACTATATGACTGATTAACACTTTATTATATCACTGGATGAGCATATTCTGGATGAGCATATTGATATATGTACAGTATATCCTTTATCATGTATAGCATGTTTGTATGATACATGGATCCATGTTTTACTTTAATTATTAACTGTCAAAGCTAATTTTAAGTCTTATGATTTTAGCATCTTTTTATAATTACATTACATTTCTATTTATACCACCGCTTGTAGGCGCTCCTTTTTATCTTTATTTTCTGTAGGAGACTGAAGTTTTACAAGAAACTTGACTGAGAACTGAAAAACATTTTTTTTAAAACTGTTTTTTAAAGAGCAATTGCTGCAAGTGGAAAGTTCATATTGGTTAAGAAGGAAAACGTGATATTAAATATGAATGTCTTCTTAAACAGTAAACTGAGTACCTGATCGAAGACTAGATAACTAAAGGACAAGGTCAAAATAATAGTTTTTCTAATTGAACAAATAAAAAATATATATATTTATAGATATAGACACACATATAGTAATGTGAAAATCCTTTTAGGCAGGTGTGAACAATGATGTAAAATAATAATGCTTTATAAAATAGAAATGTTAATCGTAAGTACAGGCAGATACTTATTTATCATTCAGTACCATCAGGGAGGCCTCTGATTGGCCCCAAATGCATTATTTAGCTAAACAATAACCCCAAACATGCAGCCAAAATATTAAAAACTATCTTCAGCATAAGAAGCACAAGGAGTCCTGGAAGCAAAAGTATAGCCCTATCAAACCCCTGATCTTAACAGCATTGGGTCTGTATGGGATTACATGCAGAGAAAGAGACAACTGAGGCTGCAAACTGTGGTTATTTCTTCAAGATGTTTGGAATAACCTACCTGCCGAGTTCCTTAAAAGCCTGTGCACAAGTGTACCTAGAATAATTTATGCTGTTTTGAAGGCAAAGGGGGATCACACCAAATATTGATTTGATTTATATTTTTTTCTGTTCACTCACTTTGAATTATGTTAATTTAACCCCTTAATGACCACAGCACTTTTCCATTTTCTGTCCGTTTGGGACCAAGGCTATTTTTAAATTTTTGCGGTGTTTGTGTTTAGCTGTAATTTTCTTCTTACTCATTTACTGTACCCACACATATTATATACCGTTTTTCTCGCCACTAAATGGACTTTCTAAAGATACCATTATTTTCATCATATCTTATAATTTACTATAAAAAAAAATATAAAATATGAGGAAAAATTGAAAAAAACACACTTTTTCTAACTTTGACCCCCAAAATCTGTTACATATCTACAACCACCAAAAAACACCCATGCTAAATAGTTTCAAAATTTTGTCCTGAGTTTAGAAATACCCAATGTTTACATCTTCTTTGCTTTTTTTGCAAGTTATAGGGCCATAAATACAAGTAGCACTTTGCTATTTCCAAACCACTTTTTTCCAAAATTAGCGCTAGTTACATTAGAACACTAATATCTTTCAGGAATCCCTGAATATCCCTTGACATGTATATATTTTTTTTTAGTAGACATCCCAAAGTATTGATCTAGGACAATTTTGGTATATTTCATACCACCATTTCACCGCCAAATGCGATCAAATACAAAAAATCGTTCACTTTTTCACAAATTTTTTCACAAACTTTTGGTTTCTCACTGAAATTATTTACAAACAACTTGCGCAATTATGGCATAAATGGTTGTAAATTCTTCTCTGGGATCCCCTTTGTTCAGAAATAGCAGACATATATGGCTTTGGCGTTGCTTTTTGGTAATTAGAAGGCCGCTAAATGCCACTGCGCACCACAAGTGTATTATGCCCAGCAGTTAAGGGGTTAATTAGGGAGCTTTTAGGGAGCTTGTAGGGTTAATTTTAGCTTTAGTGTAGTATAGTAGACAACCCCAAGTATTGATCTAGGCACATTTTGGTATATTTCATGCCACCATTTCACCGCCAAATGCGATCAAATTGAAAAAAAAGTTAAATTTTTCACAATTTTAGGTTTCTCACTGAAATAATTTACAAACAGCTTGTGCAATTATGGCACAAATGGTTGTAAATACTTGTCTGGGATCCCCTTTGTTCAGAAATAGCAGACATATATGACTTTGGCGTTGCTTTCTGGTAATTAGAAGGCCGCTAAATCCTGCTGCGCCTCACACGTGTATTATGGCTAGCAGTGAAGGGGTTAATTAGGGAGTTTGTAGGGAGCTTGCAGGGTTAATTTTAGCTTTAGTGTAGAGATCAGCAGCCTCCCACCTGACACATCCCACCCCCTGATCCCTCCCAAACAGCTCCCTTCCCTCCCCCACCCCACAATTGTCCCCGCCATCTTAAGTACTGGCAGAAAGTCTGCCAGTACTAAAATAAAAGGTTTTTTTTTAAAAAAATAAATAAAAATATTTTAGCATATTTACATATGCTAGGGTGTAGGATCCCCCCCTTAGCCCCCAACCTCCCTGATCCCCCCCAAAACCGCTCTCTGACCATCCCCTCTGCCTCATTGGGGGCCATCTTGGGTACTGGCAGCTGTCTGCCAGTACCCAGTTTGCAAAAAAAAAAGTGTTTTTTTTATATTTATTTGGATTTTTTCTGTAGTGTAGCTTCCCCCCCCACACAGACAAACACCCACCACCTTGCTGAGCTTTTTTTTTTTTTTAATAAAAAGGCATTTACAAACTTTTTTTTAAGATATTTTCTGTAGTGTAGCGGTTCCCACCCGCTCCCTCCCCGTGCACGCGCCTGCCCCCGCCCTCCCGTGCACGCGCGCGCGTCCGTGCGCGCCCCCCGCTCATCCCCCGCCCACGATCCCGCCCCCCCCCTGCAGATAACCAGGGCCATCGATGGCCGCCACCCGCCTCCCGGTCCGGCTCCCACCCACCAACGCAGGGAGCCACCGATGGCTTAAAAAAGTTATTGCAGGATGCCTCCATATCGAGGCATCATTGCAATAACCGGAAAGCAGCTGGAAGCGAGCAGGATCGCTTCCAGCTGCTTTCCAAACCGAGGACGTGCAGGGTACGTTCTCAGGCATTAACTGCCTTTTTTTTGAGGACGTACCCTGCACGTCCTCGGTCGTTAAGGGGTTAAAATAATAAACTATTAACATTTGAAAGTGAAAGAATTCTTACTGTACAGCATTTTTCTATACCTTTCTAAAACTTTTACACAGCAGTGTGTGTGTGTGTATAAATATATATATATATATATATATATATATATATATATATACTTTTTATATATACTTTATCTATTTTTTATACCATTACTGAACATCATATCACATCAAAGTTATAATTTTTAATTATTTATTATGACAATTTCATTTTTATCTGCAACTGTTTATTTTGTCCCTATATTTTTATATTGTGATACAAAGGAATATATGCTTCCTCTTAAAATAATTTTAGCTCAATATTACCATTAAAAAAAAAATACTTTGAATTCCATTCTTACGGTTTCTAAGAGAAACATAATTGAATTTCTTATCTTTAGATTGGTCAATCCTCACTAACAGATTGGAGAAATAGGTTTATTTTTCTCGTAAATTGGAGAGATGTTTTGTACGACTTGCTAAAACAAAGAAAATAGGATTGTTTCTAATACATAGTCTAAGAATAGAAAAAGGACAGTGAACAAATTAATTTGCGTAACACATGATTGATAGACAGATATAGAAATTAAGCTAATATTATATTTGACTCATTGATTTCTCTAGAGGAAAACATTTAAAATTATTTTTAACTTTTACAAAAATAAAATACAAATAATTTAGGACTACAATATTTTATATTTTTCTACAGGTTTCTACTAGTCAGTGGTTGTTCTGGTGTTCTATTCAATCTAGACAATTAGAACTCCATGTACTAAAAGACAAGCGGACAAACTTCTCAACTTGAGAAGTTGTCCGCTCACATTCGCTATGTACGGCAGTGTATCCTGTTCGTCCACTGCCTATCTATCATTACACGTTCAACTGAGTGTGAAAAGCCCTCCTCTTCTCTCACGTGACCAATCACGTGAGAGAAGGGTATGCCAATCACCCTGAGTGAGAGAGTTCTTAGTGATTTCTCTTCGCTACTTCAGTGGTGGTAGGTCAAAAGTGTAAGAAGCAGTGGACTAATGACCGCTGCTTCTTACATTGCGGGAAGCAGGCTTACATTGTGGGAAGTAGGCTCACAAAGAAGCTTAGGCTGCTTTGTACATTGAGCCACTTTTCCTTTCTTACTAGTAACAATGTTCCCTTAAAGGTAAGCTATGGTATTATTTCATGGGCAAAGGAGTTGATCAAAACCTTTTACAAAATGTTATCTAATAATATTTTTTAACAGAATTCACCATTAAAGTATATCAGGATCTTTGTAAATAAAAATTTGATAAGCTTTTTAGAGTTTGTCTGTAAAATCACTCGACGGCAACCGCGGCACACTAAACATACCAGATATCTTCAGCTATGCTCACGGGCCGCTGAACGGCAGTGGAGGAAATCACGCACCTTTGCTGATTTCCAACATTATAAATTCACCCTTAAGTCCTACAACTCTGCGCTCAGCCTGGCAAAACAAGTCTATTTCTCCTCCCTCGTGTCATCTCACACACCCAACCCCAGAAAACTGTTCTCAACCTTTAACTCCCTTCTACGTCCGCCTGCCTCCCCGCCCACTACCAACCTCACTGCTCAAATTATTGCTGATCACTTCAAAAATAAAATTGACACCATTAGAAAAGAGATCTGCACCTCGCACCCCGCAAACCCAGCGATCCTACCCACCCCTTCTATTAACAAAAATATATGCTATTTCCCTCCTGTAACAGAGGAAGAAGTCTCTGCACTCCTATCCTCGGCTCATCTCACAACCTGCCCACTTGACCCTATTCCTTCACGACTTATTGCCCCTCTCTCTTCTTCACTAACCCCTACCCTAACTCATCGCTTTAACCAATCCCTCACTGCTGGCACATTTCCTGACACATTCAAGCATGCGTCAATCATACCAATCCTAAAAAAGCCCTCACTTGACCCCTCCACGCCTTCTAACTATCGACCGGTCTCCTTACTTCCCTTTGCTTCAAAATTATTGGAACGACTAGTCTATAATCGGCTAACTCAATTTCTCACAACTAACTCCTTACTTGATCCACTACAATCTGGTTTCCGTCCTAAACACTCAACAGAAACCGCTCTTGCTAAAGTAACAAATGACCTGTTATCAGCCAAAGCAAAAGGCCATTACTCATTACTAATTCTTCTTGACCTGTCCGCAGCTTTTGACACAGTTGACCATCCTTTCCTCCTAAAAATACTACATTCATTTGGCATCCGAGACACAGCCCTCTCCTGGTTTGCATCATATCTTTCAAACCGCTCGTTTTCGGTTTCCTTTAACAACATATCTTGTGATCCTATGCCTCTCTCAGTTGGAGTACCGCAAGGCTCTGTCTTGGGTCCCTTGCTTTTCTCTCTTTATACATCCTGCCTTGGAAAACTTATAGCCTCCTTTGGATTCCAGTACCACCTATATGCTGATGATACCCAAATCTATCTTTCCTCTCCTGATATATCTCTCTCTTTACTCAACCAGATTTCTGACTGCCTCTCTGCAATTTTCACTTGGATGTCTTCAAACTACCTCCAACTCAATCTGTCCAAAACTGAGCTCTTTCTTATTCCCCCTCTTCGAGACATCTGACACCTGACATTTCTCTGATGGTTGGAGACTCTATTCTCAACACCTTACCCCAGGTCCGCTGCCTTGGGGTCACACTAGACTCAGAGCTCACATTCAACCCACATATACAAACGCTTACCAAATCCTGCCGTTTACACCTACGCAACATTTCCAGAATTCGTCCCTTCCTTACTCAAAATACTACAAAAATACTTATTCATTCCCTCATCCTGTCACGCATTGATTATTGCAATCTACTCTTAAATGGCCTTCCAAAACACCGCCTCTCCTCCCTCCAATCTATTATGAATGCTTCTGCTAGACTCATCCACCTAAGTTGACAATCTACATCAGCTGCTCCGCTCTGCCAGTCTCTACACTGGCTCCCCATACACTCCAGAATACAATTTAAAGTATTAGCCCTAACCTACAAAGCACTCAACAGTCTAACTCCCAACTATATTTCCTCTCTCATCATGAAATACTCCCCATCCCGTCCTCTTCGATCAACCTCTGACCTACGTCTCTACACTCCTGTTATCGCTACATCCCACTCCCGGCTCCAAGACTTCGCACATGCTGCTCCTGTCCTCTGGAACTCTCTACCCCGCTCCATCAGACTGTCTCCAACCTTGTATAGCTTCAGAAGATCCTTGAAAACCCACCTATTCAGAGAGGCTTACCATCTCTCCTCCATCCCGCATCCGAACCAAGCTAATACATGTACATGAACTGCCTGACTCACTGCTGCAAATACAACCGATGTAACAAGCTACCCCAACCTTATGTCTCTGCACCCTAAACCTATAGACTGTGAGCTCTCCGGAGCAGGGCCCTCTTCCTTCTGTGCTAGATTTGTTTAGTTTTGTTATGTTTTGTATTGTATCACAAATCTTTGTCATTGTATACCCCTATCATTGTACCCAGCGCTAATAATTATACTAGCACAGAGTTTTATCTATGTGTTTTTTTTATATATATTTGTAGTGTTTGTGATTATTTCCTAGTGCCTTTTGCACCTATTCTGTTCTGAAGTAAACTGCCTATTTATTTTAATTGTATTGCTTTATTTTTTTTATTAATACTGATGCTAAATAGCATCACTTTTTATTTATATTCTCAAAAACTATAAGGAACATATAAACTTTCTTGGCCATGAGATTCTTTTAGAACTTAAGTTTCATTTACTATATAATATACAGTATTTCAATTTATTTTTCCAGTTTCTAGAGAGGTCTATTTCTATATATATTACCAAAGAAGTATTTTTCTATATACTTTTGTTGCTGAAACATACTAATTATATATAGATGTTTCAGTTTGAGCCTTTTTGTAAGAAATTTCAGTTTTAAATCCCTAAGCTTCTTGATTAATGCTGAATTGTTTCACATTATATACTGTATAAATATATATATATATATATATATATATATATATATATATATATATATATATATAAATAAAAGTAGAAGGAATAGAAGGAAAAATGTGCAAGATACCTCTTCAGACCGGTGTTAAATAAAAGTTCCAAAATTTATTAATCCATGTTTAAAAACAGACAAACCGTAGCACGGAGTGTAAACATATAAAATCACATCAGTGTGGACAGGAACGTTGCTGAATTGTTTCACATTATATACTATATATATATATATATATATATATATATATATATATATATATATAAAAATATACTCCCTCTGAATGCTGACATTGAACTGAGATAGAGTGTAAACTAATGTTAAAGTATTTTCTTTGTATTTTTCTTGCAAAGTTGCTATATAATTTCCTTCTACTTACAAGCAATTTTCTTCCTCGACTAATTGGAGATGATGATAGGTATATTGAACAATACAACAGAAACTAACTCTGTGTGTATCATTTGAAAAAGCGATTTCAAAATTGCAGGGATGATTCTAACAAATAGTTTTAACATGATATATAGGTACAAATTATATACACTTTTTTTTTATTCTGTGGTAATAGAATGTGAGCAGAAAACAGACAGCCCAAAAAGAAAGTAGGTTGACAGATACGTCTGTTATAGAAAAGGTAAAATCTTACACATTATTTTGTTTGCGGGGGGATCAAATACTAGCATCCTTATAAGCGCTATACCGCAGTAGAAGGAGATAAGAAAATTAACAAAGTCAGCTTGTCAGAGTTGGCGTCTCACTCATTTGATATGCCAATACAAAGAAATTCACCAGAGTGCTGCACAGAGGAAAAGGATAAATAGTAACAGGAGTATTCAAACATTTTTTTTTTTTTTTAGACTTACATCAATCAAAATATTTTCTTATACATTATATTTTATTATGTAGTATATTAACTGCATCTCCAATTATAACCCTAACACTCAGATAGGACTAGATTACAAGTGACACGCTATTGTCAGTGCGGGTCAAGATAAACAATATCATGCCCTCACTAACTTGCCTGCATATCACAATTTAAAGGGAAATGTGTTCGCTCGAGAGCAAACAAATTTATTGTATGTTGGGTTTGTGCGAGTGGAGACCTAGGGCTCCATTTATTAAGCAGCGGATGCTTCTTAGGAGCCCCATCATTTCAGGCTCGCCTGAAACAGAAGTTAAGAAACAGCTGTCATAAGATCCGATCGGGATGATTGACAGTCCCTGCTAGCGGCTTATTGGCCGCCAGTGAGCAGGGGGCGGCATTGTACACAAGCATTTCACCAAAACACAATGTATACCAAACACAACATTAATCTAATTAATTTAATACATTAAAATAAAGAGTTAAACTCATATATACACTATCTGATAAAAATGAAGTATATGAATATTAATACAAATGTATATAAGGATTAAAAGGAATATGGTATATTTCAAGGTATTTGAATGGAAAGGGCTATAATGTGTGTGTATATATGTATGTGTATACATGTGTATATGCATATGCATTAATGTATGTATATATGTATATACCACACAGTATCCCACAAAAGTGAGTACACCCCTAACATTTTTGTAAATATTTTATATAATATCTTTTCATGTGACAACACTGAAGAAATGACACTTTGCTACAATGTAAAGTAGTTAGTGCACAGCCTGTATAACAGTGTAAATTTGTTGTCCCCTCAAAATAACTCAACACACAGTCATTAATGTCTAAACTGTTGGCAACAAAAGTGAGTACAACCCTAAGTAGAAATGTCCAAATTGATCCCAAAGTGTCAATATTTTGTGTGGCCACCATTATTTTCTAGCACTGCCTTAACCCTCTTGGGCATGGAGTTCACCAGAGCTTCACAGGTTGCCAATGGAGTCCTCTTCCCCTCCTCCATGATGACATAACAGAGCTGGTGGATGTTAGAGACCTTGTGCTCCCCCCACATTCTGTTTCAGGATGCCCCACAGATGCTTAATAGGGCTTAGGTCTGGAGACATGCTTGGCCAGTCCATCACCTTTACCCTCAGCTTCTTTAGCAAGGCAGTGGTTGTCTGTGTCGTGTGTTTGGGGTCATTATCATGTTGGAATACTGCCCTGCGGCCCAGTCTCCGAAGGGAGGGGATCATGCTCTGCTTCAGTATGTCACAGTACATGTTGGTATTCATGGTTCCCCCAATAACCTAAAGCTCCCCAGTGCCGGCAGCACTTATGCAGGCCCAGATCATGACACTCCCACCACCATGCTTGACTGTAGGCAAGACATACTTGTCTTTGTACTCCTCACCTGGTTGTCGCCACACACACTTGACACCATCTGAACCAAATAAGTTTATCTTGGTCTCATCAGACCACAGGACATGGTTCCAGTAATAGGTGAAAATATCCCAATAAAGGGATATAAAAGAGCGCTGATATTATAAAGGAAAACAAAAAACAATTTAAAACTAGTTATTGTACTTTGAATATAGTAGATCAGGTCTACCGTATTAGTCCTGTTTAATGTCCATATATTGGTGGTAAATAAGGGGTACAGATGTCCTCTTGAAAGAGATGATGATGAATCAGGCTGCTCCTCTTGATCCCAGAGAGTATGGAACAACTGTTGAAGAAGAATAGAAAGAGGGCGCCACAATAGCGTGATATCGTCTGGAATGCAGGTATAGATAAAGGTAGATATTTATGCTTACCAGATGGTGTGGCACTGTACTGTGACCAGTGCAAGAGAGCAGGCTAGCACTTAACAGTGGCTAGTACACTGTAGGAGTCAGGCTCCAAAGGCACTTGCTCTGGTTGCAACTTGGTGTTTGTCTCCTGATGTCTGGACTTCAGGTGCTGCAAAGGAGTGATCTTATGTGTGTTGTTCAGTGGATATATATGAACCACAACACAGACAACTTCAAATAAAAAAGACTTTTAATATTTTATGACGCGTTTCTCAACCTACAAGGGTTGTTTCATCAGATAAAAAAGTGAATGTTATCTGGCCAAATGGGACAAGCTCAGGTACCACGTCAAGGTCCTTTCCAATACCCGAGACCCTAAAACAGCCACACAATGCAAGCTTTCAAATCCAAACAAACTGAAAACAAGGGAAGGGTGCACAGGAATATGTAACCACCCTAAACTGAAAACAAGGGAAGGGTGCACAGGAATATGTAACCACCCTAGACATATACAAAACACGGAAGGGGACTGCACTCTCATACCGGACCGGGTACACATCCCATGACCCTGCAACATACTCAGCCCTGGGTGCCAATGGCACTTACAGGAAGCTGTGCTGTCCCCAGAGCCACAAGCAGTTAACCCCAGACAGGTCTGGGTGCAAGAACCATAGGGAAAATTATAAAAAAAATTAATACAACACACAGAGAAAACCCAGCAAAAATGGGAAGGTTAGTCACCGCATATGGCCAAATGGGACAAGCTCAGGTACCACGTCAAGGTCCTTTCCAATACCTGAGACCCTAAAACAGCCACACAATGCAAGCTTTCAAACCCAAACAAACTGAAAACAAGGGAAGGGTGCACAGGAAAGGACCTTGACGTGGCACCTAAGCTTGTCCCATTTGGCCAGATGCGGTGACTAACCTTTCCATTTTTGCTTTTAAATCTTAGCTGAGAGCTTGTAAGTGAGTGCTGGGTTTTCTCTGTGTGTTGTATTAATTTGTTTTGTAATTTTCCCTATGGTTCTTGGTGGTTCTATGGTTAACTGCTTGTGGCTCTGGGGACAGCACAGCTTCCTGTGAGTGCCAGTGGCACCCAGGGCTGAGCATGTTGCAGGGTCATGGGATGTGTACCCGGTCCGGTATGAGAGTGCAGTCCCCTTCCGTGTTTTGTATATGTCTAGGGTGGTTACATATTCCTGTGCACCCTTCCCTTGTTTTCAGTTTGTTTGGATTTGAAAGCTTGCATTGTGTGGCTGTTTTAGGGTCTCAGGTATTGGAAAGGACCTTGACGTGGTACCTGAGCTTGTCCCATTTGGCCAGATGCGGTGACTAACCTTTCCATTTTTGCTTTTAAATCTTAGCTGAGAGCTTGTAAATGAGTGCTGGGTTTTCTCTGTGTGTTGTATTAATTTGTTTTGTAATTTTCCCTATGGTTCTTGCACCCAGACCTGTCTGGGGTTAACTGCTTGTGGCTCTGGGGACAGCACAGCTTCCTGTGAGTGCCAGTGGCACCCAGGGCTGAGCATGTTGCAGGGTCATGGGATGTGTACCCAGTCCGGTATGAGAGTGCAGTCCCCTTCCGTGTTTTGTATATGTCTAGGGTGGTTACATATTCCTGTGCACCCTTCCCTTGTTTTCAGTTTGTTTGGATTTGAAAGCTTGCATTGTGTGGCTGTTTTAGGGTCTCAGGTATTGGAAAGGACCTTGACGTGGTACCTGGCTTGTCCCATTTGGCCAGATGCGGTGACTAACCTTTCCATTTTTGCTTTTAAATCTTAGCTGAGAGCTTGTAAGTGAGTGCTGGGTTTTCTCTGTGTGTTGTATTAATTTGTTTTGTAATATTCCCTATTGTTCTTGCACCCAGACCTGTCTGGGGTTAACTGCTTGTGGCTCTAGGGACAGCACAGCTTCCTGTGAGTGCCAGTGGCACCCAGGGCTGAGCATGTTGCAGGGTCATGGGATGTGTACCCGGTCCAGTATGAGAGTGCAGTCCCCTTCCGTGTTTTGTATATGTCTAGGGCGGTTACATATTCCTGTGCACCCTTCCCTTGTTTTCAGTTTGTTTGGATTCGAAAGCTTGCCTTGTGTGGCTGTTTTAGGGTCTCAGGTATTGGAAGGGACCTTGACGTGGTACCTGAGCTTGTCCCATTTCGCCAGATGCGGTGACTAACCTTTCCATTTTTGCTTTTAAATCTTAGCTGAGAGCTTGTAAGTGAGTGCTGGGTTTTCTCTGTGTGTTGTATTAATTTGTTTTGTAATTTTCCCTATGGTTCTTGCACCCAGACCTGTCTGGGGTTAATTGCTTGTGGCTCTGGGGACAGGACAGCTTCCTGTGAGTGCCAGTGGCACCCAGGGCTGAGCATGTTGCAGGGTCATGGGATGTGTACCCGGTCCGGTATGAGAGTGCAGTCCCCTTCCGTGTTTTGTATATGTCTAGGGTGGTTACATATTCCTGTGCACCCTTCCCTTGTTTTCAGTTTGTTTGGATTTGAAAGCTTGCATTGTGTGGCTGTTTTAGGGTCTCAGGTATTGGAAAGGACCTTGACGTGGTACCTGAGCTTGTCCCATTTGGCCAGATGCGGTGACTAACCTTTCCATTTTTGCTTTTAAATCTTAGCTGAGAGCTTGTAAATGAGTGCTGGGTTTTCTCTGTGTGTTGTATTAATTTGTTTTGTAATTTTCTCTATGGTTCTTGCACCCAGACCTGTCTGGGGTTAACTGCTTGTGGCTCTGGGGACAGCACAGCTTCCTGTGAGTGCCAGTGGCACCCAGGGCTGAGCATGTTGCAGGGTCATGGGGTGTGTACCCGGCCCGGTATGAGAGTGCAGTCCCCTTCCGTGTTTTGTATATATATATATATATATATATATATATATATATATATATACACACATTACTGTGCCAAATTTTTAGGTCACTTTAGCAAAGTTTTAATGACCATCTATATTTAATTTTCCGTCTCTTTATTAAGATACAAGCAGAAAATACAGGAAATATGTACACAAAATATAAAAAAACACAATTTTCAGAACAAAATTGCTTCTTCAGGCAAAAGTCAGTATTAGTATGACATCCCTTGGCACTAAGCACATCTTAAACTCTTTTGGGGAGACTGTCCTGAAGTTTTCGGAATTAAGTATAAAAAGTATATTATACCAGGCTTCTTTCAGCACTTCCCAGAGTTCTTCTTTAGATTCAGGTTGTCTTTTATTTATTTCTCTGTCCATGTTATCCCATACTGCCTCTATAAAATGCAGGTCTGGACTCTGTGAAAGCCAGTCCACGATTGTCAGTGTTTTATAATGCGTGCTACACAACACATGCAAAAAGCAGAAGTCTAGCGGAGTTAATGTGTGAATGGGGTCATAAACTACCGCTGCACTCGGTATATGTATATTTATGTATATATATATATATATATATATATATATATATATATATATATATATATATATATGAAGGGCTTTTTTTAGGTGGTACTTACTGGTACTGAATACCCCCACCTCTGCCATCTCATAATTGTAATCACCACTTTGTTTTCACATCAAACATTGTAAATAATATTGTCCCTTTGCTTTTCTCTAAGTTACTGAGCACATTATATCAATCAATAATCAATGAGAACCGGAACCTTTTTGTTCACAAAAAAGAACTGTATATATGTATATATGTGTATGTATATATATATATATATATATATATATATATATATATACACAGGATATTTGTATGTAGTATAAAAAAAAAAGGAAAAAACTGGAAAAAAAAATCCCAGAAAAAACAGCTTCTATAGGTCAAAGTGGCAAATATTTAGTGTGACCTCCCCTTACACTTGAGCAATAGCAGGAACTTGGCTAAACCTAGATCAAATGGAACCGTAATTAATATCATTGCTAACATCAGTATTTGTCCAACTATTTTTATATCAAAATGACTGCTGTAAAATGGTCTATTACACCAGGTTTGTGCAAGACATGCTTGATCATTACATACATATATGGTATGAGTTTAATTCACTGGAAGCTTGCTAATAAGACCACATTTCAATCACATTATTCCATTCAAAATGCCAAAGATCACAGAATTTGACAGACATAAAATCATACTTTTTCATCAGCAAGACCATTCTGAAAGGGAAATCAACAAACATACTGGATACTCAAGATGTGGTATTCAAGCTGTTATAAAGAAAATTTTAAGTAACAGGAGAGGCCAAGAAAACTTTCAAAATCTTATGAGAATTTTCTCAGAGTTTCTTCTTTGAGAGTCTAGAAGTCCAACAAAGACCTAGCTCAGCACTTTTTCGGAATAGGAATAGGGTGAAAAGGCTAAGACATGCTAAAGCTCACAAAGATTGGAATAAAGATTATTGGAAAAGAGTATTATGGTGTAAAGAATAAAAGTTTGATTTTTTTGGTCCAATTATTGACAATATGTGAGAAAAAGAGTTGGAGAGAGATGGAAGAATGAGTTCTTGCGGCCATCAGTAAAACGTGGCGGAGGGTTTGTCCTAGTTTGGGGTTGCATTTATGCCAGTGGTGTTGGTGATATTGTCTGAATTGATGGGATCATGAATGCTAGAAAGTACAGACAGGGTTTAATTCATCATGCCATTCCTTCTGGAAAGCACCTGATTGGGAATTGTTTTATTTTTCAACATGATAACTATCTGAAGCACAGTGCTAATGCAGTGAAATCATATTTGAAGAGAAAAACAGCTGATAAAACACTGACAGTCATGGACTGGTCTCCATAGAGTCCAGATTTGAATATTATAGAGGCAGTATGGGATCACCTGGAAAGAGAAAGAAATAAAAAACAACCTAAATCTAAAGAAGAACTATGGGAAGTGCTGAAAGAGGCCTGATATAATATACCAGAAGATTACTTCAGAAAACTTCAGGACAGTCTCCCCAAAATAGTTCAAGATGTGCTTAGTGCCAAGGGAAGTCACGCTAAATACTGACCTTTTCCCCGAAGAAGCTATTTTATTCTGAAAATTGTGTTTTTTTAAATTTTGTGTAAATTTTTCCTGTATTTTCTGTTTATATCTTAATAAAAAGACCGAAAAATTAATATAGATGGTCTTTAAAACTTTGCTAAAACAACAAATCTAATGGTGGCCTAAGACTTTTGCACAGAACTGTATATATATATATATATATATATATATATAAAAACATACACACACACGCTATATAAATATTTGCGGTTACTTCACATAACTCTGCCTCAACATTCTTACTCTCCGCTTCCTTGACTCCATGGTAATGGTGGTTTTATGTGGACTGGTTGGTCTAGATTTCTTAATTGAGGGTTTCTTCTATGTTTTCAGTTTTGGATTCCAGTCCTGCTCTGTTTCTTTCCCTGTAATTTAACTCTGAACATTGTTGGTCTTCTATATTCTATTGAATTTCTAGAAAGTTTAAGTTTATTCTTATGTCTTACTGCTGAAGACAATTGGGGACAGATAAAAAAGGCAATACAAGAGACTGATCTGTGTTGAACATAGGATAATCTATAAAGGTTTCCAAACAAATTTGTTTGCACAAACTGAGATAAATAGAAAACTGTTTCCAACATGACTGTTTTGATTACTTTATAGAAAATAAAAATACTGTATGGAAATTAAGGGCCAGATTACAAGTGGAGAGGTATTTAACGCTCCCACTGGAACACTAATTCCGCTACAAGTAAGGTTTTTGCATGCGTTGGGTATTGCTCATAATCGCCTAGATTTAGAGTTTTGTCGGTAACGATCCGCGTAGCTAACGCATGCTTTTTTTCCCCCGCACCTTTTAAATACCGCTGGTATTTAGAGTTCACAGAATGGCTGCGTTAGGCTCCAAAAAAGGAGCGTAGAGCATAATTTACCGCCACTGCAACTCTCGATACCAGCGGTGCTTACGGACGCGGCCAGCTTCAAAAACGTGCTCATGCACGATTCCCCCATAGAAAACAATGGGGCATTTTGAACTGAAAAAAAAAACCTAACACCTGCAAAAAAGCAGCGTTCAGCTCCTAACGCAGCCCCATTGTTTCCTATGGGGAAACACTTCATATGTCTGCACCTAACACCCTAACATGTACCCCGAGTCTAAACACCCCTAACCTTACACTTATTAACCCCTAATCTGCCGCCCCCGCTATCGCTGACCCCTGCATATTTTTTTTAACCCCTAATCTGCCGCTCCGTACATCGCCGCCACCTACGTTATCCCTATGTACCCCTAATCTGCTGCCCCTAACACCGCCGACCCCTATATTATATTTATTAACCCCTAATCTGCCGTCCCCAACATCTCCTCCACCTACCTACACTTATTAACCCCTAATCTGCCGAGCGGACCTCACCGCTACTCTAATAAATTTATTAACCCCTAAAGCTAAGTCTAACCCTAACACTAACACCCCCCTAAGTTAAATATAATTTAAATCTAACAAAATAAATTAACTCTTATTAAATAAAGTATTCCTATTTAAAGCTAAATACTTACCTGTAAAATAAACCCTAATATAGCTACAATATAAATTATAATTATATTATAGCTATTTTTAGGATTAATATTTATTAATGATGGATCTCCAGCCCCCGCTTGGGCTTGGATGAAGACTTCGGAGCCTGGAGCGATCGGTGATACCTGGCATGGTGAAGACAAGGTAGGAAGATCTTCAGGGGCTTAGTGTTAGGTTTATTTAAGGGGGGTTTCGGTTAGATTAGGGGTATGTGGGTGGTATTTTATTTAATTAAATTATTGCTAGTGTAGTGTTAGATTTAATTGTAACTTAGGTTGGGATTTATTTTACAGGTAATTTTGTAATTATTTTAACTAGGTAGCTATTAAATAGTTCTTAACTATTTAATAGCTATTGTACCTGGTTAAAATAAATACAAAGTTGCCTGAAAAATAAATATAAATCCTAAAATAGCTACAATATAATTATAATTTATATTGTAGCTATATTAGGGTTTATTTTACAGGTAAGTATTTAGCTTTAAATAGGAATAATTTATTTAATAAGAGTTAATTTATTTTGTTAGATTAAAATTATATTTAATTTAGGGGGGTGTTAGGGTTAGACTTAGCTTTAGGGGTTAATACATTTATTAGAGTAGCGTCGAGGTCCGGTCGGCAGATTAGGGGTTAATACTTGAAGTTAGGTGTCGGCGATGTAGGGAGGGCAGATTAGGGGTTCATACTATTTATTATAGGGTTATTGAGGCGGGAGTGAGGCGGATTAGGGGTTTATACATTTATTATAGTGGCGGTGAGGTCCGGTCATCAGATTAGGGGTTAATAATTGTAGGTAGGTGGAGGCGACGTTGGGGGCGGCAGATTAGGGGTTAATAAATATAATATAGGGGTCGGCGGTGTTAGGGGCAGCAGATTAGGGGTACATAGGGATAATGTAAGTGGCGGCGGTGTGCGGTCGGCAGATTAGGGGTTAAAAAATTTTATTGTAGTGGCGGCGATGTGGGGGGCCTCGGTTTAGGGGTACATAGGTAGTTTATGGGTGTTAGTGTACTTTAGAGCACAGTAGTTAAGAGTTTTATAAACCGGCGTTAGCCCAGAAAGCTCTTAACTCTGCGGCTTGAGTTTTGTCGTTAGATTTCTAACGCTCACTTCAGCCACGACTCTAAATACCGGCGTTAGAAAGATCCCATTGAAAAGAAAGGATACGCAATTGACGTAAGGGGATCTGCGGTATGAAAAAGTTGCGGCTGGAAAGTGAGCGTTAGACCCTTACCTACACGACTCTAAATACCAGCGGTAGCCCAAAACCAGCGTTAGGAGCCTCTAACGCTGGTTTTGACGGCTAACGCCAAACTCTAAATCTAGGCCAATAGAAGTTGAAAATAAAAGGTTTTCACTTTTGCATGCTAACCTGATGCACACTAAAAGCTGAGCTTAGAATATTGCCTATTAGTATCACAAATTATTAATTTTGGATACTGGTTAACTTTCTGAGCGTTAATTGCTAAAACAAGCTTGCGGTAGCAATAACCAGCCAATTGTAATGGCTGGTTATTTATCGTACGCCCATAAACGAGCAAATTTGCCCCTTTATGGGCACACAATAATTTAGAGCTCCACTTGTAATCTAGCCCATAATAAAATTAAACATAATGGATAAATCTATGAGCCTAAAATGCCATCTCAGGAATTTTTAGTTACATTTATAAACTGTAATTGCTTTATAAATTCATGATGCAGTGTGGCTGCACACAATGTGACATACAGGGTACATGATTTCTAATTAAACTACATGGACTGTTGTAATCGGAGCATGATACACACAAATAAATTACGTTGGAATTAATAGGATGAGCAAAGATCTATGTAGCAAAAATAAGGATCGCATTATAAGATTATCTAAAATAGAAGATAGATATATATTAAAACAAAAATGTTTAAACAAGATAAGTTGTAAAAATAAGACACAAAACTGTTAGTTTTCGACTGATTATTTTAATAAAAAAATTGTTAAAGATATGAAACACCTATTGACTTCAAATGAGTTCTAATGAAATATTTTATTGTCAAGGGAAATTAAGTAATTTTTAGATTTAAACAGAGACAGAAGATAAGAAGGAGGAATGACAGCATTACTATGATACATAGGTGACAAAGTTGTCAGATTAATGTAGTAGGCTAATTAGTTCTTTGAAATGTAATTATATTTAGCAGGAATAAGGGAGCTGTAAAAAGAAAAAAGTTAACTTCTTGATAATGGAGAAACAAGCTTATATGAAGTTCAAACGTATTTAATAATAATATGAATAACCCTATATTAAAGGGAGAGTCAAGTCAAAATTAAACTTTCATGATTCATATAGGGCATGCAATTTTAAATAACTTTCTAATTTACTTTTATCATCTAATTTGCTTTGTTCTCTTTGTTGAAAGCTAAACCTAGGAAGATTTATAAACTGATTTCTAAGCCGTTGAAGGCTGCCTCTTATTTCAGTGCATTTTGACAGTTTTTCACAGGTTCATGTGAAGTTATTTATCAATCAGCACTGGTTGGCTAATATGCTGTCTCTCAAAAGAACTGAGATAAGGGGGCAGTCTGCAGAGGCTTAGATACAAGGTAATCTCAGAGGTAAAAAGTGTATTATTAAAACATTGGCCTCGCTTCCATTGAGTCGTAATTCAGTTTGCGTGCACTCGCAAACCGTTAAATATGCTGTCGAAAGCAATAGCGTTTAACGACTGTTTCCAATGGCGCGTTATACCTCAATATCGGCTGCCGGACTTCGGCTGCCGAAAAGATTTTCGCGTCCCATAGAAAGTAATAGAAGCCGTTAATCGATAAATTATACCAGGTTTCCATTGAAAGCGCTAACCGTTAATACACTGTCGGAGGCTGTCGATACATTGAGAAATATTACCCCCAGCTCAACTAGGTGTAAAGGAGGAAAAAAGAGCTTTTTGAGGC
This sequence comes from Bombina bombina, assembly GCF_027579735.1. NCBI lineage: Eukaryota > Metazoa > Chordata > Amphibia > Anura > Bombinatoridae > Bombina > Bombina bombina. Next base: position 213,388,764 of record NC_069499.1, on the reverse strand, counting down.
CTGTTTCTCATTGAAATAGCAAATCACAAAAAAATTATGAGTGTTTCAATGTACAAATAACATTATATATGCTACATTTATTGGTCCTATGTATAGGAATATTTGCACCCATGTTGTCATAGAAATTTCAATATGTATGTGCATATAAAAATATATGCAAGCACCACAATTATGGAACGACCTCCCGCACACTTTCAAACCTTCCCCATGCCTAATATCCTTTAAGAGATCCCTCTCTACATATCTCAAAACAGAATGCACCTGTCATTGTTGATTATATATTTCCTACCGGTTCTATGTTAAATTTTTGTGCATATATGGTGTATTATTATTTTTTTTAATTTTATTGTACCCATTGTATCAATGCAATGTTTTGTGGACCCAGGACATACTTGAAAACCATAGAAATCTCAATGTATCTTTCCTGGTAAAATATTATAAAAATAAATAAAATATCTACCTATTCAAAATGAAACCTTTGCCCAGGGATGCTATATATAATCTCAATACATATAGAAAAATAATTCAAAGGAAATAAGTTGTTTATCATGAAGATGAGTTTTATTATTACAGATTTACCCTCATTCAAATGTAATTTTCAATGTGAAAATCATATTTATTCAATACAAAACGATGACACATTAAAGTTATAATGTGTCATAGTACTAATATTTATAAAATATATGTAATGTCATGTCTGCTAAAGCAGATAATACATTTGCAATATTTAGACTATTAACCAAAATACATAAGTGCTTAATATTACATACTTCAAGAGATATGAAGTATTGTCTTTAACATGGAGTTATTGAAACATTTTAAAAGTGCATTGTG